>NW_015625577.1:2138267-2159363 GCF_001515625.1 Sinocyclocheilus rhinocerous
GCTAAGCGCCATTCACACAGAATGCGCTTTTGTGTTGACAAAGATGCGACGCAGGCAGTGGAATAGGTAAAACATGCAAGAAGATGGGAGTGAACGTCTTTTAACTTGAGCGCAGTGTTTTTAGAATGGCGTTTCATGCATGAGACACTGCAAGAGACTCGAGTGAAACAGTCAAACACATCCATGTTTACACAGAAAAAACAAAGGAAAAGCAGCGCGATCGAATAAAAAAACCTGTAAAGAACTACTACTGTATGTCTGATATTTCATGTTTGCATCATGGTGACAGGCTGAAAGCTGCTGTTGTTTTTACAGAACATTTATAGTTAATAATAGTCTACTGGTGTTATACCTTCAGTCATTTTGAATTTGAATTACCTTGACTTTTGAGATTTTTTAAAAGCATTTTCCTCGTATTATTTCTGAACACATAATATGTATAAGACCAGTTTGTATAATATGTAGTTGTAGTTCATGCATCTTTTCTGCAAAGATATTTAACAAGTGATTTGTTAACATTTACATCATGTTGACAACTTCATGTGAGCTGCACTTGGAATATAATTTTCTTTAACTAGAGGGTTAATAAAGAAAAAGTTAATTGAATCATGTTGTAGTTAAATTTTCAAGTTGACTAGTAAAACAATCGAGATTTTAAGTTTTTTGCCAAATCGTCCAGCCCTAAAATGACCAGATTTGTAAACTTGTGTAGACTTACCAAAGACCTTTTTGGTGTGTCCAGAAGGCCTGTGGTGTCACATATGGAAGTTGTTAAAAAAAATAAAGTACAGTATTTAATATTAGAATAGAAAACAATCTTATTGTTTTTTAAACTTTTAAAAGAAAGAAAAATGACTTACCAAAGCAATCTCTAGGTTTTTCACAGGATCTATCAAACCTTTGACTACAAATGATAGGAGAGAAACGTTCATTAAACTTTCTGCTTGACTTCACATAAAATTCATATTATCCTATTCATAAACATAATTACCCGTCTTTGGCTGAACCAAACAAACAAGGGCTTGATTCTGTCCAGGGAAAAGCTGTTGAGTCTCCATTAGCCACTGGGTGGAAGAAAAACAATTATACAGGACTATGTCCTTTACACATACTTCATACATAACACAACAACTGTGATATACCTTCATAAGGGGACTCTTCATTAGGAATGGAAGCAGGGGACTGAAAGCATCGTTGCTTGAATATTTTGGGTGTAGAAAACAGCTGACTGGCCAGGGCTGATGTCTCTGGTACTTTGACAGTCTCCTCCTCCTCAACTTTTGAACTGTCAGGACGTCCTTCATCTCTGGAAGCTTTTGCAGTCAATTCCTCAAACCAGTCAGGATTAAGAGGTCCAAGCTCTTAATTCACAATAAATCAGATCAGTTTCAAAGATTTGAAATATGGTAACACTAATATATATTTATATATATATATATATTCTTCCTTTCATTCATATTATTGTAAATGTCTACCTTTGTCAATTTGATGAAAGAAATTGTCAAACATGCTGCCATGAGTGTGATGGGGCTAAATTTGAACCAAGCACAATGATGTTGTCATTGGACCTACAGATAAACAAACAAAAACATAAAAATGTAATTCGGTGTATCTTGTATCCCTGACAATAATGTATCTGACTTATATTACGTGCTTATCACGTAACAGTTTGGCATCGAGATTTAAATAACTGTAATTAAGTAAGTAGCCTAACTGTTCTATGTCATGCATATCACTGTCTAGTCTACTCAGCTATCTGAACTAGCTACAAACAGGAAAACAGGTCTGGAAGTTACCGTAAATGAACGTGTTGGCACAGATGAAATCTTTTTGTAACTTCTGAGTTTTCGAAGTTCATTGAAATGTCGTCTTCATCTCCGATTCAAGATGTTTTATTCTCTGAAGTGTTCTGAGAGGATCTGTTTATTCTACGCGTGGATAAAGCTGGTTTAACACATCCCGCCAATAAGCGCCGTGTCGTCAACGGAAGACCAGTTGTCTCGACCAATCAAAATGCTAGCGTCAGTTCAGGGGGCGGACTAACGTGCACCACTGAATCGAAACTGGAAATAGTTTATGAGAGAGAGAGAGAGAGTTTTTCTTTGCATATATTCTACTCTAATCTATTCTATTCTAAAACTTCTTTCAACTTTTTGAATTACTTTAATAATAAAAAAGTCAATTTTAGATGGAGTGTGCATAGTTTTGGACAATGTTTGTTCAGTAATTTAAATTATGTACAATTTTGATAGTCTATAGTCAGCAATAGTACTCACACTGATATAATTATATATATATTTAGTTCAACAATAAAAATAGCAACAAACAAAAACAAACAAACATGCTCATCCTAAAATCATGGACAATTACAGATCTAAGAACAGACACATACATATCAAAATAAAAACACCCACTGACTAAACAGACGTTTTTTTAAATTAATATTATTTATTGATCTATTTATTGCATGCACACTTTCATACAGCAGACAGCAAATTGAAACCATAAAAATAAAATCTTACAAGTATGGGCTACACTCCCACTACTATTTACAAATGTATCTTTCATTTAAAATAATTTCTTATTCCATAAATATCTCTATTTCTTCTTATGGTACATACCTTTGCATGCTTGGCCATTTCAATAGACAGAATTCCATCCTATAAAACTATACCATTTTATGATGATCAAAACATGATAATCTTTCTTTTAAGAATATAAATAAACCTTCTAGGAGCAACTAAAACTAAACAGTAGAAAGACATTAGTAAAATCAAACACCCCCATACATAAATAAGTGCTGGATAACCCTTTTATGCATCCAGGTCTCTCTGACAGTAGCATTGCATTGTGTTAGAGACATTCTGTCTGTACGGATAAAAGCCGAGGCAGGGGTGCGCACGTTGAAAAGTCTGATCTTGTTAAACATTTTTTAAAAAGCCACATTAACAATGGCTTTCAGCTTTTATTTAAAATAAAAAAAAAACAAGAACAGAACATTTATGTGTCATCAAGTAGCTGAGAGCACTGAAGTTTCAAAACATTCTCTCTAAGATGAAAAGTTTCACTTAGTGTGAGGCATTGCACATTTTCCCGTAACGTATAATGGTAGATGTGAGCAGGAGGAGCCATTCGTGAAGCTTTGGTATACCTTTGATGCCTGCAGTAGTAGGGGCCCCATTTCAGAGGCAGGGGTGGCCCCTTACATATATAGTAGTGCAAAAAAGCCAAGGATTAGACTTCTTTTTGTGTCTCCTGATGCATTTTTCTAAGCTATATTAGCTGTACATCCTTGAAGCTCTTAAGGTGAGCAGAGTCAGGACAGTAATGAGTGCACTAGGGGAGAACATTGAAGGGAGCAGCAACTTCAGACAGGAGTGGTGGAAAGAAGGCCAGTTCCCGCCTGATCCCTTAAAGGGTTAGTTCACCCCAAAATGAAAATTAGCCCATAAATTACTCACCCTCAAGTCATCCTAGGTGTAACGTTTCCGCATGCGTCACTTCTGAGTGGCGCATGCGCAAAGTCGACCTCATACGTCATTCCCCCGGAACTGCTTCTGTTTACAACAGTGAGCGCAAGCTAGATTCAAGTGATTATTAAGTTTTGAATATGGATATTTTTCTTACAAAAATGCATCGATTCGCTACAGAAGGCCTTTGTTCACCCCCCGGAGCCGTGTGAGACACTTTTTTTTATGGATGGGCGATTTTTATTTAAGTTTTTTTGGACTGAAGCAATGCAACACCCGCTGAGTGGCATTAAACAGCTTGAAAGATCAAAGATAATTTTTAATATAACTCCGACTGGATTCGTCTGAAAGAAGAACGTCATATACACCTAGGATGCCTCGGGGGTGAGTAAAACGCAGCCTAATTTTCATTTTTGGGTGAACTAACCCTTTGAAGTTGGACTCAAAGGCTGATGCCGGTCACACTGGAGTCAGGAAGGAAGGCAGTGATGGCCCGGTAGCCCTGCGCCCGTCGAATCATGTCTCGGATCTCACAGTTGAGCTCAGTGAGTCGGTTGCATATCTCAGACAGGTCTTGTTTGGAACCGACCAGGGCAAAGGTTCCCGTCTGACCCAGAGTTTGGTGCCGGAAATAGATGTTGAGTAGAGTCTGAATCTCATTCTCAGAGCTGCTGCCGAAGATGTCACATGGCCACATTTTCCTGAAACAAAGTGAAAATACAAAGCACTGCATATTACTCCAAATGCATTCATTTTCTGTTCCTGAATAGGTTATCAATAAATTAAAAATGTAAAGGAAAAGTCCACCCGAAAAAACTCTCCCTCATGTCGTTCCAAACGTCTATGGATTTCTTTCTTCTGTGGAACACAAAAGATGATATTTTGGAAGGATGTTAGTAACCAAACAGTTTAGTTTCCCATTGTATTTTTTGTCCATAGAATGGAAGTCAATGGGAACCAAAACGGTTTGGTACTGTAGCTATCATTCTTCAAAATATCTTCTTTTGTGTCCCACAGAAAGATATGAATACAGTTTTTGAGTAAATGATGACAGTTAAATTTTTGGGTGTACCGTACTATAAATTCAGGTTCCAAAATTTGTATTATTATCCAATATTATCTTTAATTGATTTTTCCGTACATTTCTGCCATATGTACATTAACTGACAGTCACCACTGATTAGCTACTACTAAATATTGTAGAAACTTAATTTGCTGTAAAGTTGCTTTGCAACGATTTGTATCGTGAAAAGCGCTATACAAATAAACTTGAATTGAATTGAATATAAAACAGTAAGCTGTAGTCTTTTCTCCTGGTGGGAAGTTTACCTGCATTCCTGTATGTAAAGGATGGCTCTGGAGAACTCGTTGGTTTTCAGGCTTTCTAGAATGGCCTGCACAGCAGCCTCAGAGGAGCTGTAGGGGGATTCAGCAGTAGGATCTCTCTGCTCGGCTGCTGTCTCATCGGCCACTGAGGCTGCTGCTGCCCGCAGGTTACTCCTCAACTCACTCAACTCCCTGGACATGTTCTGCAGCTAAAAGGGAGAACATTTAAACACACACGGGGCTCTGTACTACATAAGTACGATTTGCAAGCTAGACTTTTTCTATTCCAGTAACAAATGTCTTAATCAAACTCAGATGATGAGACACTGATGTCAACATACCTCTGGTACAGAGTTTATAGCGTGAACTTGGCCAATCAGTTTACAGTAAGACTGAAAAAGCAGCAGCAGTTGAAAGTGGAGTTTGTAGACTCTTTGACAAAGCTCCAGTTGCTGCGAACAAACATACATAAAATTAACACCAAAATTTTCTTCTTTACAATTTCTTAGCATATAAGAAAGAATTTATTACACAACAGCTACAGCATAGGAAACCAAACAAATCTTTAATAAGGATACAAGCGTGTTAGCAAAACAGTGTTTTCAGTTTAAAAAATATGAAGCCTGTGAAACAATTTGGCAATGTTCTGATAATACGGGCATTTGGAACAAGCGAAAAAGAAAACATGAGGTTAAAAAGATTTTATAAAACTTACTGCAAGAGATTCCATTTGCTATAAAGCAGGCATTGCAAGACAAAAGGTGAGAAGTGAGAAGGAAGAGAAGTTTTGAATATAGTGTGAAATCATGCAGCCCAGTGGCACATGCAATATAAAGCATGAGCAATGGCTCCATCATGCATGAGCAGAAAAAGTGAATAGACAAGCATAGAAAGAAAAAGGATCACAACTACGCCCTCTTATTTTTATTTTTGCACAGGGACTGTGCTGGGTAAAAAAAAAAAAAAAAAAAAACGAAATTTGAACCATATGCCTTTTTTATTAATGCACAGAGAAAACAAGTATATTTTAAAAAAAAAAAAGACGCAATTTGTACCATATGCCTTTTTTATTGCTTTAACTGGTTATGACTTGAAGGGATCTTGAAGGGTAGAAAGTATGGATTTTTAGGTTAAATTTTAGAGAAAGAAACTTTTTCAGGGTTTCTTTAAACTTCCAGCATAGAAAGACCCTTGTATCAAACATAAGACTAGGGGGCGCTGTTGTGAATCAACACAGCACAGGCTTAAAGGGATAGTTCACCAAAAAATAACAATTAAACCATGATTTACTCACCCTCAAGCCATCCTAGGTATATGACTTTCTTCTTTCAGACGAATACAATTGGAGTTATATTAAAAAAAGTCCTGGCTCTTCTTCTTCTTATAATGGCAGTGAATAGAGGTCGAGATTTTGCAGCAAAAGTTGGTGAATAAAGGCCTTCTGAGTGGAATGCGATTGTGTAACAATAATAACCATATTGAAAACTTTACCAACCATAATCTCTGGCTTCCGCTAACTGTCCTATGCACGTTCACGAGAGAGTGTCGTTCCAGCGGATAATGTAGGACATAGGCGTAGCGTAAGCTCCAGTGAGAATATGCTAGCCACCAAGATTTGCTTACAGCAAAGGAAAACCAGTCTCCGCTTGTCTTATATCAAAATCCTCCAATGTTTTTCTTTACAAATCCTCGTTTTGTACTTCTAATTTGTGACCGAAGTTTGGTTTTGCTCTCTCCACTATGCTTCCGCGTTCATCACTTCTCACTGGAGCTTATGCTACGCCTACGTCCTACCTACATTATTCGCTGGCACGCCACTCTCTCGTGAACAGGATTACGACAGTTAGTTAGTTTCTTACACAAATGCCTCAGAAGGCCTTTATTAACCCCCCGGAGCCGTGTGGAGCACTTTCTATGATGGATATATGTACTATTTTTGCTTCAAAATCTTGACCACTATTCACTGCCATTATAAAGCTTGGAAGACCCAGGACATTTTTAATATAACTCCTACTGTATTCGTCTGGAAAAAAAAAGAAAGTCAAATGAGGGTAAGTAAATCATGGGGTAATTTTAATTTTCGGGTGAACTATCCATTTAAAGTTAAAGAGCAGACAGATAGAAAAGAGATGTCACTCACAGAGCTATCACAGAACAATCGAAATGCAGAAAATATAAGAAGTATATTGAAATGGAATCTGAAACACATTTTGGTCACCTAATCTCACTCATATTTCAGGACAAAACAGACATTACAGTGGCATCAATCAGTAGACAATGCAGCCATACTAAAACACTGACACAGAAGTACTATTTTTTAACAAGGGAATAAAGAATGACAGAAATCATGCACTATTTGTGGTAAACTGCCACACTGTAGTTTTAGGTTTGCATCAAGTGTTAGACAGCAGAACTGTTAGTTAAAGCTCCAGTTTGCAAAATGTTGAGATCTTGATCATGTACTTCAATAATAATGACATTCTTTATACATATCCTTTATTCCTTAGTTTTCTCTGGAATGGCTGACTATCCAGCTGAGGTTTCATACCTTCTCCTCTGTTTCAGCGGGCTGATAGGTGATCACTCCATCTCCAGTGCATTTGGGGAAACTGGCCTTGCAGTTGCGTAGCCACTGGAAGAGTCATAGGCATAACAGTAAGGTGAACAGAACAAGCTTTGGGGTCAGTAAGATTTTTTTTTTTTTTTAAGAAATTAATTATGCTTTATTGTACATACTGATTTGACTGCCTCCTTTTTGTTGTTGTAGGTCTCTAGATACTCCTGCAGCTCTAACACACTAAACTTCATCTTATCCAAGAGCCCATAAGACACAATCTGAAACACATATTTAAGAGAACAATTTCATAATACGTACATTGCACACATACACATTGAACGAGAAATTGAATAGAACACTAAGGCTGGTGATTTACTAATTTGTATTCTGGATGTAGCATTGACATAATTCATATTCAAACTAGAAACTCACAGTGTCTGCATCGACAAACAACGTGGGACATTCGGAGCAGGATGTCAGCATCTGGGACGACCTTACAAACTTTGCTCCGATTCCACGGAAGCCATCGCCAAGATAACCAGCAGCGTCACAGGTCAAGGTGCAGAACTTGGTCTGTATACTCTGGAGGTCAGAAACAACATATCCTGTTTAATTTGTCCCAGACCAGCATGTTGTCAGTACCAATAGAATATAATCAGACATGTCTTCTAAAACTTTGGCACTACACTCTTAAAAATAAAGGTGCTTCAAAAGGTTCTTCAAGCGATGCCATAGAAGAACCATTTTTGGTTCCGCAAAGAACCATTTAGTCAAAGGTTCTTTAAAGAACCATCTCTTTCTTACCTTTTTATAATCTGAAGAACCTTCTTTCGACACAAAGAACCTTTTGTGAAACAGAAAGGTTCTTCAGATGTTAAAGGTTCTTTATGGAACCATTTAGACAAAAAGGTTCTTCTATGGCATCGTGAAGCACCTTTATTTTTAAGAGTGTACTGAGTTGTCAGCTTTGTGTGATGAACCAAAGAAAATCCAAGTTAATTAATAAAATCGACATCATTTGACATCAACAATGCAGTTTTTTTTGTAACAAAACAATACATTTGCCTGCAACACTTAGGATTTTAGAAAAGTGTCAGTTGATTAATTTCACTTTATGATCTTTGTTGAAGCTGCTTGATCTAAATCAACATAATAAGGACCAGTGACAACCTACTGTATCTCTATGAGTTACCTGAAAGAGTGAGGAGAAGACTTGGAATGTGTAAACCGCACAGGAACCATCCGAGTCAGCCACCAACTGGTTGAGATGATTGCGCCAAGCCTCCTCGGCATCATCGCACACAGTCGGCTGGAAGGCGGCCAGGATGGCGGAGAAAAAGGGAGAAGGCGGAGGGGAGGAACGGGACTCTAGCAACAGCTCTTCCTTTTCCTCTTCTGCCTGTGCCACAGAGCTCTGCTGGTCTCCAAACCCACTGGAGGAAGTGAGGGATAGAATTATGTGGTGAGGAAAAAAAGTCCAAACATCAGCTATGAGAAACTTGAGATAAGTCTGACTTTTCCAGACAGACTAATGTATGTTGAGAGTTTGAAGTTCACAGTACCTGGGTACACAGCTTGTTTCGTTGTCAGTAAAGAAGTTGTTTTCCTTCTGGGGTGTGTCTGCTGTTAGGATGTCAGAACAACTAAAGGCAGGAGGCGACTCACAAATGCAGAGTGAGATATCGTTCTCATTAACAATGGCTTCTTCTTCTTCAGCTGAATCCTCAGCCTAGTTTTGGACAGGATTCACAAGAAGTAAGAAAAGCTTGGTAAGTATTTATGGCAATGAAAACATCTATTGTGAAAAAATAATAATAAGAAAAGATCAAATTATGTGGCTGAATTTCCCATTCTGAGATGATAAAGATGGTATTAGTGACAGACTGACTAATCGTTAATTAAACGATTGTCTTTTTGATAACTTCTGTGGCTAAAATACAGAAGTGATTCCCCTAAATGTCAGCTCCATAATTTACTAAATGCTAAACGTTTTCTGTTGTCAAATATTTTTAAAATTGATTAAAAAATGTAATTAAAACACTGATTTAATTATTACATTTATTTTAATTAGGGTGGCTGAGGAAAATAAAATAAAATAAAAAATAAAATGGTCAACCAACTCTATTATTTAAAAAATAATAATAATACACGTATTAATTTAAAATATATGTATATAAATAAAAATTGAAATAAAAAAAACACACAAAACAATACATATATTTATAAATAAATATTCACTAACCTTTCAAATCTAAAACTCTTCATGCTGAGAATCGTTTCTCTTTTGAGTGTTTTAAAAAATATATATTTTTAATAATTTTCAAAAATGTCAAATTCAGATATATTAAGAGACCTTTAAAAATTGGAGGACCAATATCTGCTTGGTCTGGTCTCATGTCTATGGCCACAGGCAATGGGTACACTCTCTTTATTTGCAACCCTAGCATTTAGTATGTGAGTGATGTTACAGCCTTGCCACCCACAGAGAAGCCATACACATTGCCCTAGTGGCTCATCCAGAGCCTCTTTCTGAGACTGTGGTAGGCCTCAAAGATGAAAAGCGGTTAGCAGAGAAATGGTTAGCAGATAGAAACGGGGAACTTTTGAAGAGCAAGAATTACTCGCCATGCCGCTTTGCACATTAATCTAATGCCCCCATCCTAAATACGCATGTAATAGGAAAATAGTATTAGCCAACTACTCCCTAAAATCTACCCATGCTAAAAGCAGAGCCAGACAGATAAAGCAAGCACAGAAAGAGATTTCGTTTTCAACCGTGTTAATGGAAAAACTCCAGAACAGAAGTGCGGTACGAGTAGGAATGTGTCTGCCCCCAAAGATCAGCCATTTTGAAGCCATTTTTATTCACCCGATGGTTCGAGCCCTCGGGTACTGAGATCTCAAAGCTGGGCGTTGGGGTGGAAAGAGGAATTGGGTCAGCTTGAGTGTTGTCAAAGGAGATGGGAGGGGAGTCCATGGGGTTAAGTTTCTCAGTAGGAGACAGGCTGATATTCTGAAATGAGCAATTTAAGAGAGTTTAATTAGACATACCGTTTTCATAGATTTCTATAAAACAGGTTATTATAAAATACTGTAAAAGAAATCTTTTATCAAAAGTTTTCTGCCTCTAAAACAACTTTTCTTTTCACAATCCAATCAAATCCTAATAGATAAAATACAATATTTCCCAATGAATATCCTGTTTCATACATCCCATTAAGTCAAATAGTGTACAAAAAATGAACAAAAGTGCAACATTACTAGTTGTGAGGCTGAGAGGATCTGGCTGGCTGTGAGGGACTCTTCCTCAGAAGACTCGTCAGAATCATCATGGACGATTGGACACATGCTTGGAGAGCTTCCTGAGAGCTGGCGGTCCTCCTCCATTGGTTGGGCTTCAGCCTGGTCCAGACTGTCAATGGAACGCCTCCGCGCACCCCAGTTGAAGCTGTCAACTGTCTCACCCTGTCAGAGAAAGAGTGAGAGAAATAAAGAGTCCTCTGAATTGGTATATGGCACACAACCAGATTTCAAAACGCACACAGTCATAGGCTACAGCATGCTGTATATGTGAAGGTGCTCAGTCTGTGAGTTTGTTATATAAGGATATCTCTCCATATATAAAGGATTAAAGGAAACCGCAATGCAGGAACACATTTCTAAACATTCTCGTTCTTGTAGAGCAAGTAATAAAGGCTCAAGTTATCACTGCAGCCACATGCCTTGACATCAGAGTCAAGAGTCAACATCCACATTCCTTCACAGATCCAGTTCAGCAGTTTAGAAAAGCTCGCTTAAACACTGAACTCAAAAAGTCGCTTTTGCTGCACTACTTTAATTATTTTCTTTTATAATCATACTTGACCAAAATGAAATGGTAAAGAAGCAAAAAGTCTTTGATACTGTTATAGTGAAGGTTGGAATGAAAATATGATGATTCCTCAAATTTATTCACAAGGGAGAATTTATTTAAAAGGCTGAATCTGCCTTTTTAAGTCTCTCTGTGGCATGGCAGCTTCAGAAAATTTGGAGAATGACCTCAATGAAATGACTCTAATGATTTCATAGGAGTGCAAACTAGAGACGGCCAAGCTATTAAAATACAAACATACTGAAATATAATAAAAACCACATAAGGAGTGACTAAACATTTATAGATGCTACCCAACAATTAATTTTTACATTTTCTAAAACACACTACTGTACAGTTCAAAAGTTCGGGGTCAGTACGATTTTAGAAAGAAGTCTCTTATGCTCACCAAAGCTGCATTGCTTTGACCAAAAATACAGTAAAAATGGTAATATTGTTAAAAATTACTAAAATTCTAAGTTTTCTAAATTGCAAATCTGTTGCAAATCTGAATTTTCCAGCCACACGATCCTTCAGAAATCATTCAAATATGCTGATTTGGTGATCAATAAATATTTCTTATTATTGTCAGGCTGCTTAATATTCTTGTGGAAAACGAGATTCACTTTTTTCAAAACGACAGCATTTATTTGAGATTAAAATCTTTTATAACTTTTTTAAATGCCTTTGCTGTCTCTTTCAAACAGTTAAAAAAAATCTTATAGACCCCAAACTTTTAAACAATGGTGCAATTTTACAATAAATAAAAAACAAATACATAAACAATCATGTATGTTAGAATTTCATCTGTCCAATCTAAATTGAATTAATCTGTTTTGATGTGCCATTGTATTTTGAACTTGCTTAAAACAAAATTATGTTTCCAGGCAGAGTTATGGACATGCATCACAACGCACAGCATGTGAAAAACACAATTTCATCTTGTCCTACTGCACACAGCACAACACTGGTGGATTCCTGTGCTTACCTGCATCTCCTTGATGGCACAGACATAAACAAGGAGAGGAGAATGTATTACAAAGAGTTAAAGAAAGTTACAGTAGTATTGCGCAAACAGTGCAACAGTTTATTTCTGACTGATACTTTGCAAAAGTTTAATGCTCAGCACTGCTTTCCCCAAAGGTCCACTTTACTGCAGTCAAAACAAAGTTTGCCCAAGTAATTTGGAAGTCAAAAGATTTCACAAGAGGGAACCGATCATTTGGGTTTATTTTTTAAATATCTGCTCACCTCTCCATCTTCCAGTTCCACATCCAGGAAGTCAAAGTCTCTGAATACACGGAACTGCTGTTCTGAAGTGGTGTCATCCATGTTTTCTGTGTCCCGTGTGCCGTCCTCAGATGACACCAGACTGGGCTGGTGCTCAATCAGGTCCAGTTCCCCACAGGATGAGAAAATCACCTGTAGGAAGTGCTTAAGAATGATTCCTCACATACTGTATGTTCAAATATTTAATACTAGATGGATAACACTTACAGATGGGTTTTTGGTGAGTCCAACTTCTTGGCCACACAAAGTTAATACATTCACCAACTTCTCACGAGTTCTTTTCTAAATTGGGAGAGAAATGACAAAAAAAATAAATTAATTAAATAAATTAAGTGCAAATAAAACAAAATTATAAAAAATAAATTAAATATAATATAAAATGACAAAAAAATAATTTAATGTAATTGATAAAATTACATAAAATAAAATAATAAATAAAAACATTAAAATATAGGAGATATAGAAATGCATATATAAATTTTTTTGCAAATGTCAGAACTTCAAACAATGTATTTTTGTGAGTGCTTACCTGTGAAGACTGTGGTCGTTTCCAGCTGACAGGCACCAGCACGTGGTTGTTTTGGTAGGAGCCCGAGGATGTAGAGGAGGTACTGCGTGTCACAGTAACCCCTCCTCCATTCTTCCCATCTTGCCTCGGAGAACCGTGAAGCTCGTCATATCGCCGGCCAATCACCGGTGTCTAAAACACACACAAAATCACACACCATTAAGCCCAGGGATTTCACGTCTGCTCTTTTCCTTTCGTGTCATAAGCTTGTGGCCCTCGGCCCAAAAGTCTTCATTCCAGCTCATTCCCTTCGCTAACGTCAAGTTGCCTCAGATCTAGACCAACAATTCAGAACCTGCTGGAAAAAGTGGACGTCTATTCTCAATGGTCCTACTCCTCTGTGTCTCGTAGCGGAGCTTTGAAAAACAGAACTTCAATAAAGTGAGCCAAACAAAGCTTGGGGGAATGTCAGGATTTCCCTTATTGAGCTCACCTGCCCTTAATTCCTGTGAAATCCTTTTTGCTGGGATGGAATGGAGCATGTTTTGAGTTCCCTGTCAGTTTTGAGGTTTTTTCCTACTGTCTCGCCCACTTGCTAGAGGCTAAATATGTCCCAGAGGTATTTGACAGAGGGCAGAGGAGTCTGCTTTGAGACTCTCGAAGGGCTGTCCAGCTCTCGCCGCTCTGGATGTAAAGCGCCACAGCCGGACTGAAATCATTTCCTGGAATTCATGCACTACACAAATAGCTCCCTGTTTGGTTCCCACACTTTAATAAAGTTTTAAACAGAAAACCTAACCTTCAGAGTTTGTTACAAATGTTACTGTACAATAATAATGAAAAAAATAAAAATAAAAAAAATAACACAGAGGACAAAACAAAAAAAAAAATGCATGACTCCACCTTGGAAAATGTGGACAATCCTATCGAGGACGCCAGCATTTGGTGGTTTGCTGGCATGGCTCACTTTTACACACTATGCACCATCTCAGCTTCACTAACTTAATGTACACCACCACTTAAAAGAACAACTTTCTCTTTTTTACAATAATAACAATAATTTTTAAATGATAAAATA
Organism: Sinocyclocheilus rhinocerous; assembly: GCF_001515625.1. Lineage (NCBI taxonomy): Eukaryota > Metazoa > Chordata > Actinopteri > Cypriniformes > Cyprinidae > Sinocyclocheilus > Sinocyclocheilus rhinocerous. The sequence goes on from NW_015625577.1 coordinate 2,152,347, forward strand.
TTTTTTAAATGATAAAAATAATATCTAATAATATTTAGTGTTTTTCAGTCTTTTTTCTGTGTTGTGCATTTAAAAGTACTATATAAATTGAATAATACTATAATACTTATATAGTACTTATATATAATATAATATATATTTTAAATCAACTTATAAAATAACGCAAATGGAAGGTACCAAAAATGGGACCACAAAATGTTTAAGACCATTTTTAGCTCCTTGAAAGGCAAATGATAAAATAATATCTAATAATAAAAATAATATTTAGTATTTTTTCAGTCTTATTTTTTTCCTGTGTTATGCATTTAAAAGTACTATATAAATTGAATAATACTAATATAATATTTTAAATCAACTTATAAAATAATGCAAATGGAAGTATGGGAATTATATAGTGACCAAAAAAATGTTTAAAACCATTTTAGCTCCTTCAAAGTTACCACCCTTTCTCTTCATTCCAGCTGCACACTCATCATCTTAACCAACTTTATGAGGTGCATCCTGGGATGGTTATTAAACAGTCTGTGCTTGCTACACTACTGATTTCAAGCATTTATGTATAAGCCTCAGGGTATTATAGATCATGAGAAACATAAATTCAGTGTCCAAACTTTTGGCTTGTACTGTTTAATGACAATAAAGAAAGGAAAACAGATACAGACATGTCATACCTCTGAAATGTCAAAGTGAAAGTCAAGGGTCTTTCCAGGCAGGGCTTTGGAGGGTGTGTCCCAAACACGCCTGACATCCACAGTGGATGCGTTACTCTGCGGGGATGAAGGCGAAACCAGACTAGCCGAGCGGGAGACCACCAGCTTTAATATGTTCAAGGCTTCCTTCCAGTGTGCAGTCTGAAGTCACAGAAACAAACACAAAACTGAACTAAGTTATTCTCAAAGGACACATTCAGAAACTTGCTCACCTCCCAAAGCATTACATACAGTCAATCCATTTTCACGAGCAGTAGCTGTCTCTTCCTCTGCTGAGATAAACACACGAGCCCAGCGAGAGAAGCAGTAGTTCAGAGGAGCGTCTTTGCTGTGAGGCCACACTGAAGGCCTCAGTAATGTGGACAGCAGCCAATAGGACTGACTGTTTATAGACTGCTGCTGGGTGTGCCTTTGGATTTATAGCCCTGGCACAAGGTCGTGTTTTTTAATTCTCTTTTTGTTCTCCCTCCGAAGGAAGGGTTGAGAGATGGAAAACCAGTGGCATTACTAAAGATGTAAGACAGCTTGAAGTTTACAGTAGAAATGCTATAAAACACTATTATGTCATGAGCAAATTAAGGCTGAATGATATGAGCCAGTTAGATGTGATCATTGAGGATAATTTTAGAAGCGCCCACAATAAATATTGTGTGAAAAGCTACAGAGTGTAAAATGATTACTGATTAGTTATGTCTTTATGTTGTGTTTCCTTTAACGAATCGATTTCTATGCAGTTTAATTCAGATTCACAAGTTCTTGATTCTTAATTGGATCCTGATTCATTTAGCTATATTTCAGTTACTATTATCTTGCAGTACAGTCTTTTTATTTCATTACATTCAATACACACTGCAAATTCACATTTACAACTTTTTTTTTGCACTGTAGCAGTGTTGGTAAAAACGGTTTTCGTATATAAAATACATTCAATTAAAATATAAAAAATAGAAATAAAATAAAATAAAATAGAAATATTAACTGAAAAACTTAAGTTTAAAAAATAAGAAATGTTGCTTTGGCAACTAACTGAAATAAAATAAGTTGAATTTAATGTATTAAAATTACAAAAACTGTAAAAGATAAAGCTAAACATAAATGTAAAAAAATAAAAGAAAATTTAAAAAAAATTATAAAATTATCAAAGCACAAAAATTACAAAATTACAAATTGAATTTAAATAACCGAAAATGCTAATTAAAGCTCATTCAAAATATTAATAAATACTACAATAGTATATATATAAATACTATTATTTTTATATAATAGTATATAAAATAACATTGCATTGTAGGTCATTTTGGCCAAAAGCATATGTAAATGACTAAATTTTAATTAAAGTTGTGGAACAAATTCCATAAATAAGTTCTGTATGTGATAAATTAAAGGAGTCACACCTGAACAAACTTCTCTATGGTTGTTAGAACCTCCATGTTGAAGAGTTTGGCTTGAATACCACTCAGGTCCATGTGACTCAGTAGACTATAGATGATTTGCAGAAGAGTTTGTTGCATGCTGGGTAATCCTTTCTCCAACAACTGTTTACAAAACACAGAAAAGTATTAGAAAGTTTTCCTGAACACAAAGTATGAGTATGTTCACATTCTTGTCTTCTTTATCATACTTTTTTCATTAAAATTTCAAATGTCGTAAGATTAACTTTTATTTGTGGTCTTCCTACCTCCGCCATGTAAGTAACCATGCTGAGTGTGCTGTCACTGAACGCTTCATGTAGGTAGCGGCACACCACATTGACCCAAGAGAAGCAGTCACGGGTATAGGAGTGTGTTTTGTACAGTGTCATCACATGGGCAAGGTTGGACAGCTTGGAGTTTTTTTCCTCAAGGCAAACCTGTAAATCAAAATGAGTGATTTTCAGCAAACAAATGTGATGTAGATTCTCTGACTAGCTATAAAAGTGCATTTATAGTGTGGTTGAGGTAACAGAAACAGACCTGGGAAATTCTCTCAGCCACATCCTTGCAGAATTGAGTAGGTGAGTCAAAATGTAACACAAGATGGGGGATGAGGCAGAGCACGTTCAATGGGAAACCTGAAAGGTAATAGCAGATTTGTTTTCATAATCCCACTTAAAATGAGAAATGATCATGAATTTTGGTGGATTAATGGAGAATTATGTTAGAAAGGTACATTTAGCTGGTAATAGAAATGAAAAGGTCTACCAATGGCTTGTGAGGTGTCCACCACAGGTAGGCGTGAGACGGGCGTAAGCTGGCTGAAAATCTCCAAGGTGAGTTCTGTGGTGTTTGCAGAGGTGAAGCCCTTCAGAAGCAGCTGCTGAAGCCCAGAGAACTCCTTCCATTTTAGCTGGATCTGGATCTTCTCCAGCTTTTCTCTGTATTCCTGCTTATCCAATGAAATGTGGCCTAGCAGCTTCCCTAACAAACTGAGGGACATCTGGTACTCAAACTCAAAGTCTGACTCCATGAGTGACACCACTGCCCAAAAGATGGTGGCCAGCAGGTTGCGAGGATGGTTGGCGTTGGTTGGGTCGGTGGAGACCACGTTGTCTCTGGAAGATGATGAGGACAGGGATCTGAGCTTGGAAATACTGCTCTGATGATGGTGGATGCGATCCAAGGTGGCGCTTCGGGGAACCTCGGAGGAACGCTCAGGCTCGCCGAAACGCTTGGGTACGGAGTAGCTACGCTGGTGGCGTGTTCGCTCAGAAGCAGGGCCTGATCCTGGGATCAGGTCCAGCTGACTGGTGCTTTTACGGTTTAGTGTTAACTTGCCGCTGGATGGAAGATCTGGCGAAGATGCCCTGCAGGAACACAGACTGATCACTAACAAACATCGAAGCCTCTTGGACTTTTGATGTTGAAGTTAGAAGACTCAAACCTTTTAAAGCCTACTCTATCATATTTCATACGTAAATTTCTAAGGCTTCTAAATAATCAACAATTATTATCAAAACGTATTGAGAAACCTACTGTACACAAACTACTACATGCCTTCTGTCGATTAAAAAAAAAAAGATTTTTCTGACTATTCATGATTATTTCATATGTCAGGCTTTACATAAATCAAGCGTATAGCATTAGTTCCGGCAGGTTCACGTGAGTCAAGCTTGCATATATAAGGTCTATTCAGTATTATTCAGCAGCTTTTTCGCTGGCTCAGGAGCAAATTACCCTCCTCCATCCCCAACTCCTCCTTTCGCCACAGTCAGGGCTTGGCTTGCTTATATTCCTCGTTGAATCAGACTCCTTTTATCTTGAATAATGTGTTACACTTAAATATCATTAAGTACATTAATGATAGTTCTGTTTGGTTTACCCTAGGGGGGTTATTATTGCTGCTCTCCCTGCTCATTCATAACAGGCCTCATGGATGGGCAGGGAGTTTTTCCCAGAACAGAACCATACCGCCAAACCAAACTGTATGCTAAGTGTATTGACGGTAGTGGTCCTGACAGAAGTAATGTTGCATTGCGGGAACTTACCGTAGTATAACAAAGAAGTCATTGTTCTTCAGGCACTCAGCTAGATTATCCACCACTGACTCAAGAGTGAGGAGAAGCTCCATCACATACCCCTGCAGAGAAGATGCATTCTGTGTTTATTCGCTCACTGAATCAGTCAGAACAGTCATTACAGAAACAGAAGCTCACCTGAACCTCCTCCCCGTGCTCCCCGACCACCTCCACCAAGCGTGAAAGCAAGTCGGACACGGCCAGCGCTGACAGGGGCTGCCGCAGAGCTCTGAACACCTGGAAGGAACATCCAGCGTAATGTCTGGAGGAGCTGCACAGAGCCATCTGCAACGCCACTTCACTCAACTGCTGCTCAAGCCGAATGTCTACAAACATAGAGAATGTGGCATGCAAATACAGGGATATAAATTAAAATTAGATAAATGTCACAAGCTGCACCCTATTAATCTAGACGAACACTGGAATGACTTAGGACAAATGTGACTTACCTGATTTGGACTCTTTGAACACAGACACTACATGTCTCAGGAAGTTGGTGAGCTGTTCGGTGCTCTTTGAGTGCTGATTCTTAGGAGTGATGTCTTCATGGCTCCACAATGGTCCAAAAGGCCTAAAAAAAACACATGACTATTTATAAGATCTCTTACATATGCAGTATAAACTGTAAATGACAGCAATGTGATATATTTGAATATTACTTGCTTATGACCAAAACTGCCACTAGATGGCAGACTAGGCCAAAAGATGCTATTTCCCTGCAAACCACCAAACCTGTTGCTGTGTTTCTTAAGTTTTGATAGAACTTTCCTCAGTCAAAACTTAAAATAAACTAACTAATCAGGCAGCAATTGCTGTACATTAAATATTTGACAACTTTGATGAAAGGTTTTGATCCACTTCAAATGTTGACTACTGTAGTTTGAATCAATATTTAAGTGAAAAAAGTTAGTTCTGTACATACTGTAAAAACTAGTTCACACTAGCAGCTCAAATCCATTTTTTTCATATCCAATTCAAATCTGACTGCTTTTCTCTGTTGACCATAGCTGTTAACAGCATAATAATCATTTCAATACTTCCAGTAATAGCTTCAATACTTCCAGTTATTGAAGTAGAAAGTCATTCGGTAGTGTGCAAATGCCTTCATTTGGCAACCAAAGACGATGGCAGAAAATAACTATACTGCAAATGCCACACAGATCCACCTGATCACGAGCAAATAACAGTGTCGCCAGTCTTAAAATGGGATTTGAAAACCAATCTGGAATTGTCTGCAGTGTGAACATAGTCTGAAAGAACCAACACCAGCACCAACATCAGGCAGATGCCCTTTTAAGCAACACCCCAGTGAGAAGAGAACCGCTCTGATGAAGACTGATGAAATGCAACATACAAGTCTGTAACATCTTGAGTGATGTCAGATGTAAGACGTGTCAGATGTGTCATTTCCTGAATCAGTTCCTGAACGGCTCTGGAATATTCACATGAAATAACCTTTCATTGTAGTTACATAAGCAGTAAAGGAAAAGTAACAGTGCAGAGGTTATCTGGCTCCTATTAAAATTTATATTTAAACACTTCATTTGTTAAGTTCAATATAACATAAATTTAATATAATAAAAACATCACAGCATTTATGTACTGTACCTATCATGATTCAGATTTTTAGTGTTTTGAAAGAAGTCTCTTATGCTCACCAAGGCTGCATTTATCAGATTTAAAATACAGTAAAATATTTGTGAAATATTATTCAAATAAAACAAATATATCTATTTTTATATATTTTAAAATGTCATTTATTCCTGTGATGGCAAACCTAAATTTTTAGCAGCAATTAGTGTCACGTGAGCCTGTCTGAAGTCACAGAAACAAACACAAAACAGAACGAAGTTATTTTCAAAAAAACTGTTTTCTATTTTTATATATTTTAAAATGTCATTTAGTCATGTGATGGCAAAGCTAAATTTTTAGCAGCAATTAGTGTCACATGAGCCTTCAGAAATTATTCTAATATGCTGATTTGGCACTCAAGATAATTTCTTATCCTTATCAATGTTGTAAACAGTTATGCTGCTTAATATTTTTGAGGAAATAATTGACAATTTTTTTCATGATTCTTTGATTAATAAAAAAAATTAAAGTTCTTTTGTAACATTGTAAATGTCTTTACTGTCACTTTTGATCAATTTATGCATCCTTGCAGAATAAAAGTATACATTTCTTAAAAAATAAACAAACAAAAACAAACATGATCCCAAACTAGTGTTACTGTAGGTTCTTCTTGTACCTGTTAGTGAGAAACTCAATGAGTTTGCTGCTCTTCTCGTCATCTTCAGTGCTGCTCTCCATCTGCTCCACCTCTTCCTGTGCCAGGTGAGGAAGATTGGAGCTGCTGCCTCCGAGGCTCAGGCTGGACGAAGTAGAAGAGGAACTGAGGCCAGAATCAGGAACCGGAGATGCCTGGCCATTCCGGAGGAAGTCCACACCACCACCTGAACACCACACGTAGGGTGAGTAAAATGTTTAGGAAGGAACAAGCTCTAAAGATGAGCCCACATTTTAACGTACTCAACTGAAATATTTGGGCAAGACAAATAGAGTGATAACATTCCTAAATGAGCCAAAAAAAGAACAATACTTCAATCACTATGCTGTTATGACAGGGGCTGGCGAATGACATCTTATCAGCATCATTTTGACTTTGCCTAGACATGTTTTAACAGCATAAAAACATTGAGACCACCGTCCCTTTGGAGCAAAAAGATAAAAATAGTCCATAGGAATGCTCTAATCAGACCTTTAGATGCTCTGTGTACATACAGTGGGTACGGAAAGTATTCAGACCCCCTTAAA
>NW_015625578.1:0-3017 GCF_001515625.1 Sinocyclocheilus rhinocerous
ACAGAAGGGAATATTGATATTTTACCATCTTTTGAAATTTGAATTGTTTTAGCCATCAAAGCCCAAACATAAAATAATATTTCTAATGAAAACATGCTTTGTTTAAAACATTTTGTTTAGATAAACAAAAAACATAATTTACAACAATTCCTTAATAAATTGATAGCTTTTCTTAAATTTGATTCCAAAGCAGTGTCGTAGGAAGCATTTAAACTCTTGACCTAAATCCAGTCTTGAGTACTACAACACTGTGAGAGAGAGAGAGAGAGAGAGAGCTCTGGAGGTTCGTGTTACAATGAACTGAAACTAGGCATTATTTACCCTAAGCTGGAGGTTTGTGTTACAATGAACTGAAACTAGGCATTATTTACCCTAAGGAAAGCATTCTTACCACTGTCTGAATCATTCAAACCCTCGTCAAGTCAGAAGGTTAACATTTTTGGGCATCCAAGGTCCCAGAAGTGAGTTTTTCTGATTGTTGAATGAGAGAATCATTGTAAACCTGCCCCGTTGTTACCATATACTGTATTTTACCCTGAACATAAATGGTCATTTTGTACATGCTTGCATGCAGACACAAATGACCACTGTAACTGCTGCCAGCACGTGTGGACACTTCTATCGGAGCTCGCTCAATCACTCAGCTGGATAAACTAAGCAAAACATCAATCATCCATCACTCCCAGAGGCAGCTGGAACAAGGCCAGAGTTAACGTTAGAGAAGGAGAGCATAAAACAAATAACCAATCCATTTGACAATGTACCTGATCTAAGAAAGCAGGAGGTGGGTTTAAAAAAATGTCACAGAAAAGCAGAGGTTAGTCTCTCCAGTCAGGGGAAATCTCTAATTTCAAGGTTAATTATGCACCCAAATGAAATCAAGAAGCTTTCTTTTATTACTCATTAACTGATTACAATGCTTTCCCAAAATAGATCAACATTCATGTTCAGTTAAATTTAATTGGCTGTCAGTGCAAATCAAATATGTGGACAATTTCGAACCATGAATTATGTGGACAGGAGGTCCAGGAGGCGTAACATCGTTACGCTTAGATACATGAGGATGTTGATTTAGCAATTAATAATTTAATCTGCATGGCTGTTACAGAATCCGGTTGCAGTCTGATCTCAGATAAACCCAGAAGAATATTTTTTTTACTCATTCATAACTCAGGAGGCTTTTATCTCTGACTTTTGTTTGCAGACTTTGGTTCCTTGACAAATCAGAGCATAGTTGAAACATTTTTGTGTTCTCATGTTTGAGGCTCTGGACGTATATCCTGTCTTTGGAACCCACAGGGCACAGTCATATGTAAAATTACCCTGTTAAAAAATTTGCAAGATCCTTTAATAACAACTTGATTTGGTTCAGTATACAGTAAATGTTCGTATACAGCCAGCGAGGGGCTGTGTTAAGCTTGTGATTTGTGTGTGTTTCAAAAGGATCTGACCTGGATCAGGGGTTTCTGCACTGCCGCAGGCTTTCTTACACACACATTCACCTTTAAAGTTGTCATTTTAACCTGTTCATTGATGTTTTAATAACAGATAACAAGCTTTTAGTCCTGGAAACAAGCTTGCAGTCTGTCTGAATTTGATTACATCCTTTTGATTCTTAATTGCAATATCTTTAGAGACACTGCTCATAATAACTAATCAATTTACATTTACAATTACTGGAACAAATGGACACAATCTCCATTCCTCAGTTCGTTTAGTAACTATGCTGCTGCCAAATAAGAGGTCTAGCAATCTGTACAAACTCCAAGCCAGGGTGGAAAATAGACTACCCACTAGCCTCCTCACCACTAAAATTCCCCCCAAATAAAGAACTTTTGGAATCACTTGCATGCTGCACGTGTGGTGGCACTGAATAGAGAAAAGAGCATTGTTGTTGAACAACAGGGATAATGTGCATTCATCCAGTCATAATTAAGGGATAATGTACAACCAGACAATTGTTATCACAGAATAAACCCTGACAGGGTGATCAGGTCCAGCTCTTTAAACACAGAAAAATAGTTCCTAACAAACGGTTTTGAGCCTAGACGAAATACTTCAGTTTTTTTTTTAAATCTCCGTCCACATGAAAACGCAAACGGATGCTATGAAGCACTGTCAAGAGCATGCCAAACCAACAGGTGGCGATATAATCTCAACCGTAAAGCCATGTTGGCCAATCAGAAGCCTGAAAAAGTTTCCAGTAGGCGGAGATAACAGCGCAGGTTCCGACGTCACAAGCCAAAAACTCCGGTTTCATTGTCTACACGATAACACTGCAACCGGAGTTTTTGAAAATCTTCACCCTGTCAGGAGTTTACAAAAATGTTCGGTTTCAGTGACCTGGTGCTGCGTTTGCATGTGGACGAATGGCCAAACTGCATAGAAAAAGCTGCGGTTTTAAAAATAACCGTGAGGGCCTCAGATAAGACAGACATTAAAGGCATCAGTCATATCAATAATTACACTGCTTTTAGTTTGTCATTCGGCATTGCAAATGATGACAGTGGTTATTGGGAAATAACATGCCTTGGAATGTCTCGACTGACTAATCAGAATGAAGAATTCCAGGTGTGCTATTACACGGTTTTACTTGGTGAAACTAGGGTGACCAACTGTCCTCTCTTCTCCAGATATGTGCTGGCTTGGATTTCTAAATTGCCTAAAATGTTCAGGTTTTGGCTTTGTTTTCTTATTGACATGCTCTCTAAGGTCCTTATACATTATATGCACACACTGCTCTGATATCACTTTGACTGTTCCCTGTAAATTCCACCTTCTCGCACGCCACAATTGGTAAATTCTGTACAATGCTTGCATGCTGTGGGTCAAACTATTTTCAGTTATTACCTTCAGCAAGTATGAAAACAAAGCCAAAACCCAGATGTTTTCGGCAATCTAGAAATCCTGACCTGGACTGTGTTTCCCAAAAGCATCGTAAGCCTAAGTTGATCGTAGCTCCATAGGTGGCAATGGGTCTACAATCAACTTAGGCTTACGATGCTTTTGGGAAACGC
>NW_015625578.1:6679-11324 GCF_001515625.1 Sinocyclocheilus rhinocerous
TATATATATATATATATATATATATTACACACACACATATACACACACACGCACAAAGAAAAACAAGTAGATAGAATAGAAAAATTAGAAAGCTAGTGTTTGTTTGTTTTTTTTGTTTTTTTTTTTAATAAAAAAATTAAAAAGAAGATAAATATAGATAAAGTAGAATTAAAATAGAATAGAAAGTGCTAGAGTTAGAGGGTCAAATAAAGGTGGAACATGTGTGTTTTTAGTCGTTTCTTGAAGATGGTTAAGGACTCAGCTGCTCGGATTGATTTGGGCAGGTCATTCCACCAGGAGGGAACAGTTAATGAAAAAAATATGTTTATGTGTATGGATATGTTTATTTAGGGTGATAATAGGTTTTATTGTCTGTGAGATTATTAAAAAGACACAGAAACGCAGTTAAAATTATGGAGATTAAAGCTTTTTTTTATTTGGAAAACTACCAAACTTGGAAACCTAACCTTAACCCATGTAGTTGCTTATATTATCCAGTACTTTCTTAGGTGAGTACACTGCACTTACTGTTGGTGTCAGACATTTTTTTTATTTTTTCTTTTGAATGTAGCGTAGCTGTTTACTTGGCTGTTTGATCAAATAGCGCACTTTAGCTTATAGCCAGCTATGAAGAAACTGGTAGCCAGGCAACAGAGTGGCGATGTCACGCACACGCACTCTAGGAGCACGGCTCAGCACGGTTGTCTAACCGTGCTGAGAATTCCAGGCCGAGAACGGTTTGTAATCGTGCCACGCCGTACCAGGCTCAGGTGGAAATACAACTGGAACCGTACCTGACAGTTCTTAGAACCGTTCGGCCCGATAGTGGTAAAGTGGCTCTTGTTACACATATTACATGTAATTACTATTGTAATAACAATTAATTATGCATAACGTATGTTTAATGTATGTATATTATATATGTATAATTACAGTGTAACAAGCACACCTTAAAGGGGTCATCGGATGCGAAATGCACTTTTACATATTGTTTGAACATAAATATCGGATGCGAAATGCACTCTTACATATTGTTTGAACATAAATGTGTGTTGGCAGTGTGTGTACACAACCACCCTATAATGCTAAAAATACACAGTGTTTTTTTTTTTTTTTTAATTTAGTAAAATCATTACCCCTTTCTCAAATCAAGCCATTCTCAGCTTCTTGTCTGTGTGACGTCACACAGACCCAGGCCCTCCCACAATAGTTGATTGACAGGAAGTTCTGGGCCAAGATGTCTGTCTAGTTAGACGTGCTGTTTCTCTGTCTCAGGTAAATTGGGGGTTTGCAGCTGACAACTAAATCTTAACATGAAGATGCCTCTTACATCTTAACTGGGTTGGAGACATAGCCTTGACTTTGAATGGGCAAAAAAAAGAAATAGGAAACAGCAATCCACTCTTCTCAACGTTGAAGCAGACGAGATGGATCTTTCTTGCGAGCCCGCCTTAGAACCCTGATGATTTGCTGATTATCCCAGTCTGCCTGATATCCCTCAAAAAAAGTGACTCTCCTGCTAAAAGCTATTCAGGCGCTTAGTTTGAAACTTGATTGTACACTTTCAAAGATTTAAACGATCGAGAAGACTACGGAGCTTACTTCGGCCAAGGTGGACACTTTAGCAACTTCTGTGCAACAACTCATCGCTGATGTTAAAACTCATGATGAACGGCTATCCGTGAAGGACATGCGAGCTTTAAAGGCTGAAAATGTTTCTTTGAGGGCAAATATAGCCGAGGTGCAACGTTACAGTCGAAGATGGTCACTCAAAATGCATGGTTTGAAAGAGACTGATGGAGAAGACATCAGACAGATAACTATCAATGCTCTTGCTAAAGTTGCTCCGAAAATACAAGACCAGCTTGATCGGGTGGTGGATGTAGTTCATCGTCTTGGTCGCAAATCTTCACCGTCAAATGCGAATCCTAAGAGGGCCATCGTCATTCTCTTCTCGATGCACAATTACTGTGACGAGGTCTGGAGGGCAGCCAGAAATTCCAAGTTCTTACTGGACAACAACCTTCGCATCTCCGAATTACAATCACCTGAAGATAAAGCAGCAAGAGGGAAACTGTGGCCGAGGGTGAAGAAGGCACGGGAGGAAGGTAAAAGGGCCGTATTCCGCGGTCCGTTTGCGTACATTGAGGGGAAAAGAATTGACTCCAATGAAACGTGACTGAATAATAGCCTAAATTAAAAGAGGCTGCTTCGAATTACTAAACATGCCTGACTGTTTCATGAAAGGTTTGTTGGCTGCTGCTTCTCCTGGTTCATAGTTAGATAAGTTAATTGCAGCTTCAAGACAATAGGTCTTGGAGTTTGGTGTTTTGTAAAGTAAACTTCATTGTTCTTTTTTCTTGTTGATTTATTTTTTTGCTTTTTTCTAATGGACTTTAAGATTTATTCTTTGAGCATATCATCTTTGAACGTAAGGGGTATACGTGAAAACACAAAGCGAAAGGCTTTATTTCTTTACTTTAACTGGAGTGATGCTGGCATTATTTTTTGTCAGGAGACACATTCTACGGACTTGGATGTGAAATTTTGGAAATCTCAATGGGGAAACTCTATCTATTTCGGTCATGGAACTTCACAGTCAGCAGGAGTTATGGTTCCCTTTCAGCTGGTCACTCTCGACGTCACGTCGGTGACCGACGAATTGGGATCTCGCTTAGAGAGACCAATTCACTTTGAGTATAAACTAAACGAGCCAATGCACATTGGCATGCGATGATTGCATCCAGCTGCCGCTGATCACAGCGTGAGCATAAAAAGGCAGCCGGTGCAACGCATACCAGCTTTTCGTTTCGGAGCCGAGCAACAACATCGTTCTGCACCTACCAAACTGCTTTGTGTGTGACGAGTCTAGCGCGCTCTACGGAATTTCTTGTGTTGGCGGACGGCGCTTCAGCGGTTGTCGTTCCTGTGTCGAGTGGGTTGCACACTGCAGGCTGCACTACCCCCTGTCGTGCTGCAAGCAGCCATCTCCCCTGTGCGTCTCAGTACGTAAAAGAGCATTTCCCTGAAAGAGCCTTTATCTCTAAAACAGCTTTCACTGGTGCGCCTTTGTAAAGATGACGGATCGTATTTTAAAGATGCCGTTTCACCCGTGCGTTTCTGGATGCGGTCGTTACTTGGCGCCGGGTGATGGTCACGATCGCTGCCATGTGTCTGGGCATTAAACACGCTGAGGTGGCGTTCGCGGATAGGTCATGTTCCCATTGCGGGAAGATGACCATCTCGGAGCTGCGGGCCAGGCTGCGTTTCCGTCATGGACGGCACCTTTTACTGCCAGAAACCGACCTGCTTGTTCCTCCTCCCTCACTACCCTCGGCGGGGGTGCAGCTAGGGGATATACGGCGATCCCCCCAGAGGAGCGGTCGGTAGCGATGCAGTTGTGTCCTAAGACCGCCTGCTCTTGGCGGGGAAACCCGTCACTCCCCTGTAGACTTCGTCTGCCTCCGCCTTACACACTATGGCGTTACTGCAGGTTCATCAGGCCAAGGCACCGAAGGACCTGCACGAGGGTGGTCACGCTCCCGAAGTTCTGAAAGAGCTCCGAACCGCCACTGACCTCGCGCTCCGAGCGACGAAGGTCACAGCAAGTTCTCTGGGTCATGCGATGTCCACACTTGTGGTCCAGGAGTGCCATCTCTGGATGTGTCTGGTGACATGAGGGATGCCGACAAAGTACGGTTCCTCAATGCCCCTGTGTCCCAGACCGGCCTCTTCGGCGACGCAGTCGAGAGCTTTGCCCAGCAGTTCTCGGCTGCCCAGAAGCAGACTGAGGCGATCCGACACATCCTGCCCCGAAGCAGACTGAGGCAATTCATCACATCCTGCCCCGGCGGGCAGCTGCTGCCTCCCCCCGTCCGCTGGCCGCAGCGCCCCAGCCTGCTCGTCTCTGAGGGCGGCCCCCTGCGTCCGCTCCCGCGCCGCAGCAGCCTCCAGCCAAGCAGCGCCATTGGAGCCGGGTGTAGGCAGGCCACCCCGCCCGTCCAGCCCCCCGTAAAACCTGGCGGTAAATGGAAGAGCAAGCGGTCCTGAGACGGGTGGCCCAGAGATGGAGGGATCTGCTCTTCGGGAGATGGTGAATGCACCACTCCCTCCCCCGGAGGAGGGCCGGGTGGAGAATCTTTTGTTTCGTTTTCCCCTGCCGTCGGCCTCACGTTCGATGGCAACCAAATTCTCAACAAAAGAGCAGTTTTCTCTCTCTCTCGGTCCCAGGAGGGCACGGAGAGTCGCGGACGGACCAACACCAGACCACACTCATCCTCCTCCGTTGCCAGCAGGCAGCAGCGGGCGGTTCGAGACCGTCAACAAAGGCCCTACACACGCACCCTCTGCCAAACTGTGGAACCAGGTAAGTGTTGAACCGCACACTCAGACCCCTCTTCAGTCCACCCACAAGCCGCCCGAGTTGGGTCCCTGCGTTCCACCTCGCTGCCCCACTGCGGGTACGGTGGTGGTTCCGCTGGTCCCGCTTACACGGTATCTGGGTGCCTGACTAGCACTACCCAGCCCGTCTTGCTGGCTTCTGTGGACCATCAGACTCGGCTATGCAATTCAGTTCGCTCGGCGTCCCCCCAAGTTCAGTGGCATCCGCTTAACGGCAGTGAAGGCGGCCGATGCTCCTGTCTTG
>NW_015625578.1:19277-20597 GCF_001515625.1 Sinocyclocheilus rhinocerous
ACAAGGCCCCCCCCCCCCCCGCCTCAAGGAGCGGCTTCCAGACGCTCCAAACACTATACAATCCAGGAGGGCGGGGAAGCGGAGGCGGAACAGGGGGAGGGACGGAGGGCCAGGTCCACGTGGAAGTGGAGTGACCGGGGACTGAGGTAGAGCCGGCAGAGCAGGGCACCAAGGCATAATAGAGAAAACCAGGGCGCCGCCAGCAGTACTGGTGGAGCTGAGGACCACCACAGCAGAGCAGATGGGGCCGAAGATCCCCACGGCGGAGCAGAAGACCTCCATGGCGGAGCAGAAGACCACCAGAGCAGGACAGAAGACCTCCACTGCGGAGCAGATGGAGCAGAAGACCTCCATGGCGTAGCAGAAGACCACCAGAGCAGGACAGAAGCCCTCCAAGGCGGAGCAGAAGACCACCAGACCAGAGCAGACGACCACCAGACCAGAGCAGACGACCACCAGACCGGAGCAAACGGAGCAGAAGACCACCAGACCGGAGCAGATGGAGCAGAAGACCACCAGACCAGAGCAGAAGGCCAGCAGAGCGTAGACCACCACAGGGGACCAGAGTGATCTGGAACCCATGGCAGGGACTGAGACCTAGGGAAAGCAGAGACAGACAACACAGAGTATTCACGGCCCCCAGGGTTGGAACAGGAAATACATTGGACGTATTTACAATGGCCTTGGAAATGACTGATAGGGCTAAAAGTTCAGTGTTGGTCTCCTTGAGAGTGACTGGATAGACAGACAGTTCAATATTAAATGCATTGGCTGGAATAGGACTGGCAGATAGCTCAAAATCAAGGGCAATGACAGAGGCTGAAGCAGACAGTTCAGTGACAGAAACTGGCAAGACAGACTGTTCAAAATCAGACTCTTTGAGGGAAACTGGACTGGCAGGTAGTTCACAAACAGATTCATGGGTTGATATGGGATAGACTGACAGTTCAAAATTGGGTGTATTAACTGAAGCTGGACTGGTAGACATTTCAGTGACTGAAACTGGACAGACAGATAATTCACACTCAGATCCATTAATTGAAACTGGACAGACAGATGGTTCAAAATCAGACTCATTGACTGAAACTAGTGACCAGACAGATAATTCAGAAACAGATTAATGGGTTGACACTGGATGGACAGTACATTCATTATTTAACTCCTTGACTGATACTGGCAAGACAGATAGTTCAGGATTAGACACACTTGGGGAAACAGAACAGGCAGACAGTTCCTGAATGGTCTCTGTGGCAGTGACAGGGTTAACGGAAAAGACATGGGCTGCGTCCGAAACCGCCTACTTCTCTACTATATAGTAGG
>NW_015625578.1:20936-21461 GCF_001515625.1 Sinocyclocheilus rhinocerous
CATGGAGAGCAGCACACAGATGTTTGGAGCAGACAGAGTGACAGTCAGATTGTCCCGCACATGTTCTCCTGCTTTTATTCAGGGTTGTGTGGATCAGGAGCATCATCATGGTCTTCCTCATCCCCTCTGTGTACTCAGACAATAGCCTTGATGCCCCTTTCTCATCCATGATCAGATTCAGTCTGACTGCAGCAGTGAGGGTCGTGATGGACAGCAGAGACAGGTGAAGGTGGACACAGTGGTCAGCTGCTTCATCAGAATAAAGCTGCACAACTGTCTCAGCTGTGTTGAGATGCAGTAGATGTGGGCTCACGTCTGTAAATACATGATTGTTAGAACAATGTTTGAATAAAGTTTTGTTTCATGTGTCGATGACTTGTATTTATTTATTGTCATGATTACTTTTCTTTATTTTTACTAATTTATTCGTGTTTCGTGTTTTCAGTAAATAAAATATAATTGTTTCATTAACTTGTGCATTAATTCATTACTTGACTGAAAATTGAGATGTATTCACCTTGGCTG
>NW_015625578.1:22463-26515 GCF_001515625.1 Sinocyclocheilus rhinocerous
CCCTTTCGGGCTTGAACTGATGGTAAAACTAACGACATTATTAACTGTCTTGATATTTACTTTGAAAGCTGAAGCTGCGATTATGGTAAGGGGCGTTACATTTCCGACGCGTGCTTGTGGTGTTCGGCCAATCACAATGCACTGGGTCAGCTGGCCAATCAGAGCAGACTGCACTTGTCAAAGGAGGGGGCTTTGTTGAAAACGACGCGTTTGAGAGAGGCGGGGCATATAGGACCTACCAATCAATCATGACACCACACCGTTTTTATAGCATCAAATAACTAGTTAAAAGCAAACTTGTTAAGAAAAACGAACTCTTGGACATACATCTGCATGATAAGTACTACCTAAAATGATGGAAACCATCTTTGGAAAAAATTTATTTGAAGTGTAATTTGATTATTTAGTTTGTCTCACGTCCCATTAGATTACATGGAGAGGGCAGGGTTTATGACCTATACTGCAGCCAGTCACCTGGAGGCAATCGAGATGCTATGGCTTCACTTTTGAAGACTCATCGTGCACGCTTGTTTTTGACAGGGTAAAAAGGGTGTTGTTTTACACTATCATTGAGAAATTTTAACCAAAGTATGTTATAGACTTTTCATTAAGACCCTAAAGAATCATATCAACTTCTGAAAAATGGGCATCCGATGACCCCTTTAAAATAAAGTGTAACCTAAAATAAAGTGGTTTACAAACAAAATATTCCTCTCATGCAATTATTTGCATTATATATTGTATAACTGATAGTTGCATAGAGTCTAAAGGCCTGTTGAAAGGTAGATCTAACTGGGGCATTAATCTCACCTGATGCGGCCCCTTGGAGGAACCTATGCAAGGGAATAAATCTT
The DNA here is from genome assembly GCF_001515625.1 of Sinocyclocheilus rhinocerous. Classification (NCBI taxonomy): domain Eukaryota; kingdom Metazoa; phylum Chordata; class Actinopteri; order Cypriniformes; family Cyprinidae; genus Sinocyclocheilus; species Sinocyclocheilus rhinocerous. The sequence goes on from NW_015625578.1 coordinate 23,318, forward strand.
TAAAAAGGCTCATGTGCGTTACCTCTTTCCAAATCGGTTGACACTTTCAGGACTGGAGCTTTAAACCTTGGGTATGTGGCTTCTCAAACACTCACTCAAAATGGTAACAGGTAGTAGCTGTCAAAATCAAATGAATACACAATGACAACAGAGGCATGTGGAGAACTTAAATGAAATATGGAAGCAAATTCCCGGGGTTCTTCTTGGGGTTTGAGAATTTTTTTATTATGTACAATATAAATTATTTATTTACATTCATACACAATAATTTCACACTTCATGTTGATGTTTAGACTGTTTTCCAGACATGAAACACCATGTACCTTACACAACAAGCAACTAGAATATTATTGTATGCTTATACTAACATACTATCACTATTATAACACTATTTTTATCACATTAATAAAATGAAGGGTAGAGGGTCCTTGTGTGTGACAGCATAAAATCTACTCTAGTCCACAATAAATCTCCAATCACAGCCTTATTCTTAGGGCAACTGGGGCTGGATCTCTCCCTGTCAACCCTATTGTCAAGCATACCTGAAGGAAAGGTTGAAGGTCAGGATTAAGGCCTGGTGAGATATAATAATACCTCTCTTGACTTGATGGCACTGTACCCGTAGGTGCCTGATGACACACAGAACTGGTGTGTCTAAAGTCATCTTGATATGCAGCAAAGACCTTCCACTTCTTTAAAAACTTAGTGAGACACTGTGGTTGTCTGTATTCCATAAGTCCTTCACCCTGCAATGAACACAACATTATTTAAATTGTCGACCCTATCTTTAACCCTCTTATGCTACTTATGTCTCAATTATAATAATATGAATAGCAGAGATAATTCAAGCTGTCTGTAATCCTACAATATGAAATCCAAGAGGACATGGGATGTTTTCAGTATAATACATGTAGACAGACATGTTTCACCGTTGTGCTCACGTCTCATGCTTTTGCAGTATCTCGCCGATGACACAAAGTTCTGAAAATGCAACACTCAAGTACTAAATGGATATTTCACCGTTGCACTCATGCACGATGTGTTCATGTGTTCATTGGCTCTCATTTGTTTCATGACTGATTGTGTGATGCAAAAATTCAGGTTTATATTTTTCTTGATCTGATGGATAAGGTAAGCAAATGAAAGCAATGGAGTTCCTGGTTCGTCGATATAGCAAAACCTACACTGTAAAAAAAAAAGAAGAAAAAAAAAGGAATATTACAGAAAATAACAGTGATTTTTTTTTCAGGTTGTTTTCTTTTATTTTATACTGTAGTCAAGACTCATCTCTAAATTAACTACATTTTAAATTAATTACTTTAAGTATTATGATATTAATGACAAATTACAGTAATTCACTTTTATCTACAGTATTTTTCTGTTTTCTTAAATTACATACAAATGTATGTACAATTACAAAAATAATCTGTAATTAATACAATAACAAAACCGGTAGAAGATAAAAATGGTCAAATGACTGGCAGCAACAGCCGCCAAACAAAAACCATAAAATTAAAGTAAAATCTCTAGCTGAAAACACTGTTTTTTAAGAGGTATTTCCTGAATTATTACGATCAAACAGCAGGTTTGATCTTTTGGTTTGATATTTTGACCCCAATCTCCAGGCAGACAGCACAAGCTGTCAGGGAGAGAAGTAGTCAAGATCTAGAGGGACTTCAGAAGCAGAAATTGTGAAGAGTGCTGGAACGCCATTATGCTGGTTTTGTCACCTCAGCCAGCAATGTCGGCCAGACGCAACTGGTACAGCATTGCATAATCACGGACAATGCCCATCCCATCCGGCAGCATTCACGACGGTTGCCACCCATAAGGCAGGCTGCAGGTATTATAGAGCCAACATAAAGCCAGTGGGCCTCACCAGTTGTATTGGTCCCTTAGAAGGATGGCAGTTGGTGCTACTATTATAGTAAGTACATCATGCAGCATGTATAACAAAGAAAAAAATTCCCTAAACCAACTAAACATTAAACTTTGTGTGTGTGTGTGTGATTGATTGATTGATTGATTGATTGAAATGATAATAATAATAATAATAATAATAACAATAATAACCACAAGAGTGTTGCAGTTACAATGCATGTTATGCACTGTAGAAAACATGCAAATATGTAACCACTGAAACCATTAAAATGTATGCGGATCTGATTTTGACAGCATTTCTGAGAGTTTAGTGAATGCGTTAGTAAAATTCCATGTCTTTATTTTTGTCACATAAAGCTGTAGCAAGTCACATGGACTACTGATATATTTATGGTACTTTTTTAGACTAATGTTCTTTGTAAAATGAACATGCTGTAAGATTAAACATTGTTCTTTAACACGTACCTAAAATGGTTATGACCCAATTTCCTGAAAACTATCACAATCCATTTTCAAATGTCTCCAAAAGCAGGCCTGTGCAAACATGCTGACAGGGTTTTGATGGCACCCTTTTGTCAGTATTTTATGGATTGTTTCCTCCCACCTGTCCAGTGTGACTGCCACACGGTCCCCAGTCAGCAAACAAATTTGGCCCAGATTTGGCATTCCTCTGGCACAGCTGGCATTCATCCGGCACTGGCATACAGCATGTGGGCCAAACATAGCCCGGGTTTGGCAGAGTGGCCCATATTTTGGCTGCCAGGTTTAGTTCACCTGTGGATCAGGCTCAGGTGTGGCTCAGTTTTGGGCTTTCTGGTTAAAGATTGGTGTTGATATGGTTTACTTAAGGTTGTGTTTTGGTTCCAATATTACATTTTGATCTGGCCCAATTCGGGGCCAGTTATGGGTAATTAACTTGGCTGAGACTTGGGCCAGCTATGGCCCAGGTCTGGATTCCAGACAGTCATGCAATCCGATTCCGGACCGTAATTCATACGGTATGTGGGCCAAGCAAAAGCTGGTTGTGTGGGCCGGAGCTGGGCCAGAGAAAAATTGCTATGTGGGTCCTGGCTATTGCCACAGCTGTCACTGCCACCACACCAGCCATTATAGCTTTCTGGAAGCATTTTTCGTCATCATTGTCAATAACTCAAAGCAAACTTTAATTTATCAGGCCTTGCATGACACCCTCTTAATACATTTTAATAAAGTCAATATAATATTTCAGTGGCCGCCTCCATAATTCCATTTAGGGCCTGTCAGGATAAATTGATATCCAAGAGCTCAGTCGTGGATCACGTTGGCATGATGGCTGTG
>NW_015625578.1:29235-32388 GCF_001515625.1 Sinocyclocheilus rhinocerous
CCCACACCAGCCATTATAGCTTTCTGGAAGCATTTTTCGTCATCATTGTCAATAACTCAAAGCAAACTTTAATTTACCAGGCCTTGCATGACACCCTCTTAATACATTTTAATAAAGTCAATATAATATTTCAGTGGCCGCCTCCATAATTCCATGTAGGGCCTGTCAGGATAAATTGATATCCAAGAGCAAGAAAAAAAATATATAATATATATATATATATTATTTATATATATTTATTTATATGAAATAAATAAATAAAAACAAAATATTTTTTTTCGGATGACAAAACAATGCCCTACCGTATTGCAACACATCAAAGCAGTCAATCCATGCAAAAACACCTTGAGGGTATTTAGCGCTTGGCTAAGCACTCTATATATACTGTATATATAGCTAGCTACTACATTCATGTAAAATAAAAACAAGTGGGGCAGTCTCATATTTGGCTCTCAATTAGGCACTACATTGGAAAAAAATGTGGGCTGCTGTTCAGTTTGGCAGGGCAGCATTACCCTTTGCCCCTCTTAGTATGATCATTACATAGCCACCCTTTCTGCCTAAACTAGCAATACATGCGAGCCACTGCTGTTTTAATGGTATTTGCATATCAGAAGATCGAGGGTTACTAGTGCCTAGCATTGCACATGCTGCACATTTTCCAAACATGCAAGAAAAGGGATTAATTAATTATAGTAAAAGAACAATTCTACATAAGCTCCTCCACCCCCTTCCACTGCCTGCTACGTAAGTCCTATGGTCAACCCAGGGCTCTACTCTGTGTGGCGGAGGATTGCAGTGGTTTTCTCCTGTAATGTTCTTTGATCTCTAGGGGAGAGCGGGACACAACCTAAAACTTTTTGGGTTTCTCAGTTTGTGTAAATACACTTTTTTTTTTTTTTAAATAACAGATTGAAGATTTAAATAACAGGTTTGTTTTAAATAAACACTAAAAACTGATATTAACATTTTCTTAAGTAACTTAACCCAAAGTTAACTTTACTTTACTAAATAAATGTTCAGTGATAAATTTCAAAGATTTTTGAATTTTGGTGATTTTTTATTTATTTATGTATAATGTTATGTATAATGTTGGCATCTAGTAAATACACTAAGTTTCCTCATGCTAGCATATTTGGAAATGTTTAAACCATGTGTGTTACAACTAGTTTTGTGTGATGTTGTGCCATGCTCTCTCCCCTACAGGTGAACAAGAGGGAGGCCACAACATTTCACACTGAAGGTGCCAATATGCAAAGTATATCAACTGTCGGTAGAAGTGGAGCAGAACAGCCCGTTAGCAGACTAAGAACGCCCACACCAGTGTCAATGATAGCAAGGAACAGCAAAGTAAAGAAGCAGAGAACATAAATGTTGATGTGCTGTTCGATCATGATGCAGATCCTTCAAATTGGCCTTGGCCAGGTAAAGACACTTCTTCATTCTGTAGGATGCAGATCAAGAGTTGTCCTCCAAAATGCCTTGATTGTCCATTCCCAAGATTACAGGACAGTAATAGATGTTTTTCCAAAAGTGTACTGCTATAAATGATTAACAATTGAGAATGAGTAGTACAGGACTAGTTGATGTTTTCCCATAAAGAAAACAAATCACATGCTTATATGATGATTCATGAAAGGATATGGAAACTGGTCGATGACTGTAAAGTATATTATATAGCAAGACAAAACAGGGAAACCATACTGATGCTTCCTTAGCATGGAAAAACTTTAAGCTAGATTAAGAAAATTGGGGGAAAATTAAGTGCTGACCAGGATGCATTTAGGAACTTACCTTTACGAGGTAAATATACCCTGATTGTAAATTGCAAATTGTAAAATATTCCTTGAATTAATCAAACTTTTAATCCATTTTGACACTCTTGTGGCTCAACACATCCAGAAAATATTGACAGAAAAAAGTGTACTTCATATTTAAATTGGTGTCTATAAAATGTATTCTTAAAATCCATTGCAGATTGGGTGTTACATAAAATAACAACTAAACAAGTAAAGTATGAGAACTACTATGATTTTAAATTTGAATTTGATCACACCCTTTGAGGAGATTTTAGGCAAACATGAAATCAAGATGTGTCCAAAATTAATTGTATTACCTTTTTATGTCTGAAAGGACAAGAAGCAACCACTTTTAACCTTGCTAATTATATTAGGCAACAAAGTGTTTTTTTTATTTTTTATTTTTTATTCACTGCTGTGTGTGCACTTGGATGGGTAAAATGCAGAGCACAAATTTTGAGTATGGGACACCATCCTTGGCCACATGTCACGTCCTGTTGTTTGTTTGTTTTGTTTTTGTAAATCAGGCAAGTCACTTAAAGGGTTAGTTCATCCAAAAATGAAAATTAGGCTGTGTTTTACTCACCCCCGAGGCATCCTAGGTTTATATGACATTCTTCTTTCAGACGAATCCAATCGAAGTTAGATTAAAAATTGTCCTGGCTATTCCAAGCTCTATCATTGCAGTCAGCAGGTGTTGCAGTGCTTCAGTTCAAAAGAAGTGAAATAAAAAGCACCCATCCATAAGAAAAAGTGTCTCACACGGCTCCGGGGCGTGAACAAAGGCCTCCTGTAGCGAATCGATGAGTTTTTGTAAGAAAAATATCCATATTCACTTTAATCTAGCTTGCACTCACTGTTGTAAACGGAAGCAGTTCCGGGCGGATGACGAATGAGGTCGACTTTGCGCATGCGCCGCTCAAAAGTGACGAACGCGGAAATGCAGCGGAGAGATCAAAACAAAACAACGGTCATTAGGCTGTGTTTTACTCACCCCCGAGGCATCCTAGGTTTATATGACATTCTTCTTTCAGACGAATCCAATCGAAGTTAGATTAAAAATTGTCCTGGCTATTCCAAGCTCTATCATTGCAGTCAGCAGGTGTTGCAGTGCTTCAGTTCAAAAGAAGTGAAATAAAAAGCACCCATCCATAAGAAAAAGTGTCTCACACGGCTCCGGGGCGTGAACAAAGGCCTCCTGTAGCGAATCGATGCGTTTTTGTAAGAAAAATATCCATATTCAAAACATAATAATCACTTTAATGTAGCTTGCACCAACAGTTGTACACGGAAGAAGCTCTGGGAGGATGACGTAAGATGTCGGCGTTGCGCATGCGCTGGTGAGTCTCGTGAA
>NW_015625578.1:33144-34672 GCF_001515625.1 Sinocyclocheilus rhinocerous
ACTTTAGTCTTTGCAACTTCAGGGATCTTATCTATGCACAATCAGCTTGTAACACTCCAGAGAGAAAGGAAAACTTCTATGTTTTAGGTAAAAAAACATTAAAATAACACAGATTAAATAAAATAACTCATGCACATTCATCTTTCCCGCTGCTGTAATGTTAGCAGTTTTACTAAAATGCTATGCATTTAGCCCAATGTGACGTCTGTTTTTATATTGTTTGTCAGCACCATAGACTGTATAGGTCAGCACACATAGCCTAAGTTACTATGAATCTGGATCAACTAGCCGAGTAGACAAATATAAATGTTTATTCATAACCATGCTGAAAATAAGTCAATGTTAGCTGATGCCAACTGTCTAGCTAACGAGCTTGCTGGTGATAAATTGAGGTAATTTTTAAAAAATAAAGTCCAAATATTTTTATTCAACCACCTAGATAGATTACATCTGAGGGAAAAAGAAAGAATGTGATGTTCAGAACATGGTAACTACAGTAATTATCAAAGTGGGAAGTGATGCCCTCTGGGGGCATTTGGCCAGGGGTGTTTTTACACCACAGACAAGGTTTGAGAAGAAAAAAATCATTATGAAAATCGAATTATATTTTCCTTATTACAGTATATTCATGATTTCCTTATTGGTTATTTGGGGAAAATCCCAGGTATTTTGAGCAGTAGGATTATAAAAAAAAATATGCCAATATAAAATTAAATGATAAAAGTAGCCTATATAAAACTGCAAAATAAACATTCATCTATTGTAGCGACTGAACAATTGATTCTGATATTTAGTCTTGCAGAGATTTAACATTGGTTTGTGTTATTGTTATCTAAACAAATATTCCTATGCTCCTATGGATCATCTTCAATGCTTGTTTTGTAACATTTTTCAAGTTTTTTTTCTCTCTGATGTAAATAAATCTTGACACTGTCTACACTATTGAATGAAAATTAGACACAAGGTTTGTTGGTGGAATAAACAGTCAAGACTCAAGACAAGACATTATTTTTTATTTTATTAACTTCTGTAACAAAGCACAACTTGCTGGTGTATTCCTCTCAAACGTAGAGGACCATAGTCAGCTCTGTATATTTGGCCGACATTCTGCAGAGAGTAGACATTGAGGCAGACGGGATACAATCCAGGATGGTCAACCATACATATGAGCTGTTCTTCGACCTCCCGTAGTCTTCTAGTAACCTAATTAGAATTACAAATGGTAAGTGTCAATTTTAGGCACAATTAGTTGTCAAATGAAGAGACAAAGTAGTTTCCAATTTAGTGGTGAGAATGCTACCTGAGGTATCTCCAAGCAGCAAATATTCTCAGCTTCTGTGGGCATGGTAGCACATTTTCCACAACGGCACCTATCCAAAAAGGTACAAATCAGAGCAACATGAAAAGCCAACAACGTAGGCTAGCATTAGCTACATGATAATAACTGTAATAACTGTAATAAACAAACCAACTAAAGTACGTTATCCAGACACAAAATTATAAACTAACCATTCGGAGCATTCGGAGA
>NW_015625578.1:45586-46869 GCF_001515625.1 Sinocyclocheilus rhinocerous
CCATAGTCAGCTCTGTATATTTGGCCGGCATTCTGCAGAGAGTAGACATTGAGGCAGACGGGATACAATCCAGGATGGTCAACCATACATGTGAGCTGTTCTTCGACCTCCCGTAGTCTTCTAGTAACCTAATTAGAATTACAAATGGTAAGTGTCAATTTTAGGCACAATTAGTTGTCAAATGAAGAGACAAAGTAGTTTCCAATTTAGTGGTGAGAATGCTACCTGAGGTATCTCCAAGCAGCAAATATTCTCAGCTTCTGTGGGCATGGTAGCACATTTTCCACAACGGCACCTATCCAAAAAGGTAGATGTAATAATGGCAGAGGTCTGACTAATACAGTGGCGCTGGTTAGTGTCTATATATATATATATATATATATACACAATAGCAAATCAGAGCAACATGAAAAGCCAACAACGTAGGCTAGCATTAGCTACATAATAACTGTAACAGCATACATAAACAAACCAACTAAATTACCATATCCAGACACAATATTTTAAACTAACCATTCGGAGACGTCCTGCTGTAGCCGCTGAGTTGCAACTTCTTCATCCGGTGCTTCTCCATCCGGATCAGATTCTGGGTCAAACTGAAAAGATTGAACGACTGCGTGTCTACGAGCCATTGCGATACATCCACTGTCAACATTAGCGCATGGTACCGTGGCCGCAAGCTGGTTAAGGCCACACACCCACCCACCCTCCACCTCGCCCCGCCTCTTAAGTTAATTTAGAAATATGTTTGGAAGATTCTATGTTTGTTAAATTCAAGTTTTTGTTTTTTAAAGGAACGACGAAGCGGCCAGCGGCACGAAGCGCGATGAGCATATGTTTGATCAATTTAGCCTTCTTCTCAATTCAACACTACCTGCCTAAAATAAAATCTATGGATTAAAAAAAAAACACTTCATGCTTTTCACCATATGAATTAAAAAATTTAACCTAGATAAATGTGCGCTATTAAGAGCATATCTGGGGTGCGTTTCCCAAAAGCAACTAGTCGCAAGTTCCGTCGTTTGTGCCGAGAGTCGAAGCTGAAGCACGCTTTGCTGGACATGGAGGCGCCAGCGCGATCTCTCTCTCCCCCCCAGCAAGTCAGCAAGAGATGGCGAGTCAGGATCAGCAGCTTCATCTTTGTGACACTGACTCAGAAAACACTAGTTTATTAACAAATAATTCAAATATCCCCTCACTATTTTTTATTATTTTTATTTATTTTTTATTTTTTTATATATAACATTTCTGTCCCCCTCACTTCTGAAATGATGGCTACGCCC
>NW_015625578.1:49648-64078 GCF_001515625.1 Sinocyclocheilus rhinocerous
ACGCACCGCTCCTGGAGCGCACTGCCGGACCGCAATCGCATGCAGTGTGAACGCTCTGATCCGTTAACATGGGCGCGGAAAAAATACGTGCCACAGACGGAGTGTGTGGACCTGGCGTTACGTTTTTGTATGCCCACCCGGTCTGTTCTGTTCTCGTGCTCCATTTAGGCGCGCTGCATTCTGACTGGTTCCGATAGCATACTGCGGGGAGGTTGGGGGCGTGGAAAATCATGCTATAAAGCGATTTAGAAATCATGCAAGCTCAAATCGCGATTTTATGACGATTTCAATTAATTGCACAGCCCTAGTACTTTTGTACTTTCACTCAAGTAAAATTTAAAACTGAGTACTTTTACTTTTACTGGAGTAATATTTTATACGGATCTGAACTTTTACTCAAATACTTGATTTGTGTACTTCGTCCACCACTGTTATAGTTAGACCTAACTGAAAAAAAAATTAAAGTACTGTTAATTTAATTTGTATCTTGTTATTGTTTTTGTTTGTGCTATGAAATAAATCGCTTGTTTATTTTAGATCTGTGTGGCAGCAGCAATATACAATAAATAAATCAATAAATTCACTGCTTTCTTGTCTCCTCTGAGGTTGGGACTGTAAATAGTGTTCTGTGCTCATCTGTGCAGCCAAAGGCAGAACAGTTAGCATGTTTTGCTCAAACTTTCGCCATGGAATTAGCACTGGTACAATGTTGTCGCTTGCGAAATCAAAATGACGGCGCCGTGGGTGGAAACTTACAGATTAAGGGGCGGTAATATTATAATGAGATCCCTTTGCCACGTCACCAAGGGAGCGAAATCAGATGCACTCGTTTTCTCAGACGCTTGCAGAAAAAGGCTTACCAAAACAAAGTTACTGGGTTAATCTTTTTCACGTTTCCTTGGTTGGTAGATGCACCGGGGACCTGATTATAGCACTTAAAACCTGGAAAATGATATGTCACCTTTAATATAACTGACTGGATTCGTCTGAAAGAAGAAAGTCAAATACACCTAGGATGCCTCTGGGGTGAGTAAAACACAGCCTAATTTTCATTTTTGGGTGAACTAACCCTTTAATAACAAAATTCATGTTTAAATCACCAAGCCTGGCAGGAGAGTAATAATCTCCTGGGACATCTCTAAAAACAATAATAATAATAAAAGTTTACCTGAAAGGTTGTTTCTCCAAAGGCTGCTCACCCCTATTTTTGACAATATATGCTTTAGTGAGAATAATGTATATAGTATATATTTACTGTCATCCTTTAAAACAAACTTTGACAGCAAAAAGACTTCAGTCCACACCAAAAGCTCACTTAGCATACATTTATAGTTGAGTTTAATAAATAATACTCGGATGTATAAGCATATTCTACTAGTCTATACCACATATTAAGTATTCTACATACTCTTCACTATACACACTGGGGTCAGATTACTGGAAACATCCTGTGAAAGACAGTAATATGGAAACTGCACCCTCTTTTTACTCCTCTCTCTAATTACCAGCCTCCATATTGGCTTGCTTTAGGAGAAGAGGAGATAAATTGGTTTCAACATCCTTTTGGGAAATTAATTCATTTGACTAAAGTGACTTAGTAATTACAGTGACATCAAGGTTAATTGCTAGAGCTGTATTGCCATGGTGGCGTCCTGTCAAAAATCCCCATGCAATCTGTTCTCCAAATGCCAGCCAGGATCATGGTGATGGAGCAGGACAGCTTTTACCAGTACAAAGTTTCCTAGAAACATGTGCTTTCTGCAAGCAACAAGTTTAGTTTTGAAGCTTGTTCACAAGAACTGTCACTCGGCCTATCAGAACAATACTGTGCTGGCACTAAATCGTATGTTTGTTGATAATGCTCTATCTAGCAAATAGTATGCCTAGCAAATATTTTAACTTAAAATGAACCAATCAGAAATGTTTTGGATATTATGCCAACATCTTACAACAAAAATGCTTATGAATTTGCATCAGTTTTGGAGTTAAATGCATAAATTGCAATACAAATAAAATGAACAACTTTTATGTGGTGGGGTCAGTCAATTTTGGCAGGATGGAAAAATATTTGAACTACTTAAACAAGAGAAAACAAAAACAAACAAACAAACAAAAAATCCTTAATGACCAAAAAAAACAAAAAAAAGGCAGCGGCTATTTGCACTAAGTGTAAATATCGATAGAGGCTATTTACACTAAGTGCAAATAGCAATAGATGCTATGTGCAAATAGTGATGGCTGCTATTTACACTAAGTGCAAATAGTGATGGATGCTATTAACACTAAGTGCAGATAGCGATAGATTCTATTTACACTGTTAAAATAGCAGGATTTTCTGCTATTTATACTACTTATTGCAAATAGTGGCAATTATCTGCACCTCAGTATTATAGTACATAATAAAACAGTATGCAGTAATAACGTATTGAGTGTAAATTATAATTTTAATTAAAATTATTAAATGGATGCCACCTTATTGGGTTATCTGCACCTCAGTATTATAGTACATTATAAAACAGTATGCAGTAATAACGTATTGAGTGTAAATTATAATTTTATTTCAAATTATTAAATGGATGCCACTTTATTGGGACAATAAAGCCCTCCCTACACCTATCCTAACCCTACCCGATACTTTATTTTTTATTTTTTACTTTTTGATTATTTCCTTCATTTTTATTGAAAATAAATGCGTTTCCGATGTGATATGAGATTTGAAAAGGAAGAAAAAAAAGTTTGGTAAAAGGCGGATTCGAACCCGGGTCGATCGCGTCAAAAACACTACGAAACGCACTTTAGCATCTACACCACTGAAGCTGACAAGTATCTGCCGTCTTTTATAGTGTTGACCATCCCTATCACACGTTTGTGGCTGGAGCTAGTGTAAGTAGCCTTTGCCAACAAGGCGGGCTATTTGCACTTAGTGTAAATATACACTCCGGAAAAAAAAAAAAAAAGTTTGAGAACACACTGCCTTTTGAGAAGTTTCCATGTTAGTGTAGTGTAATCTCAAATTAACCTGCACCTAGAATGGAAAATATGAACAAAACAAATACTGATTGATCAGTTTACATGTGCTTTGCTCTTGACTAATATGAGTTGTAGTCAAGCGGCAACCTCCCGGTCTCTTTCGTGAAACCAACACTGAAGTGACTAAAACTGCAATTCATCGACTGACCGCTAGAGGCTGGCTCCAAAAGGGAATCAGTCCCATAGACCTGCCATGTTAAAATGCCCAACTTTACAGCAGAAAAAAATATGTTTACAGCCTGGTACAAAAAGTGGTTTTGGTCTATATAGGTAATTTTGCCCTTCATGACAACTGTGAGGGGGGTGAATTTTTTTATAACTCATCCGTTCAAATTATATTAAGCCTTAAATTTCTGCATAATTAAGGACGTGGCCACTTGAGTGACAGGTGGACTGCCGCTCTGCTCCAGAGTGTGAAACTTGTAATAGTTGGCGTTCTATAGTAACAACCAACCGTACACAACAAAGCAAGGGAAACCCTAATAATGCAACGCTATCTGTTAAAAGGGAATCTGACAGCCGGATAAAGTATCAAAGTGCCGAAGTGTATTTATAAATCATATATACAACATTTCCCAAAGTTCAATATATATACAAAGTTCAGATCAGGCTCACCGGAGCTGGAGAGACTATGAGCGGTCCATACATCAGCGGTATCCATCCTCACCGGAAAGCATTCCACAAGGAAAAAACCTCCAAAAAAATAATACTCCACAGTGAGATCGCTCGTCAATAATCCAGCAAAATCCGGGAAAGAGGGTATTCCCGGGTTGTGTAGCCTAACTCATTTAAGAGTCCGTTTCACACACCGCTTCCTCAAAACGCTGATCGCTGCTCTCTTACACGTTCAAAAAATCCAGACATTGAGAAGAGCTTCCGGCTTTCTTTATTATTTTAGCTGGTCCCTCCCACTTGAGCGCTAGCTTTGCAGAAAATTTGTTGGAGGCAGAGGAGAGGGGATGGGTTCTCACCCAGACTAGATCTCCTGGCTGAAACTGCGCATCTTTTCGCCGGGCATTATAATATCTGGCTTGTCTGGATTGTTGAACAGCCATTCTCTGTTTTACCTCTTCTGCCATAATGTTCTGTTTTTCCAATAGGTTGTATGCGACCTGGTCGGGTGCAGGTGGATGGTGGATTAGACGTTCCAGTCATCCTGATAACTGCTTACCCAGCATAAGCTCAGCTGGTGTTTTGCCTCCTGAGGGGCAGTATTTATGGCAAAGCGAAATTCAGGTAACCACTGGTCCCAGGCCTGATGACATTGCCCTACATAAGACGCAATCATGGTTTTCAATGTCCGATTTACTCTCTCAGTTAAATTTGTTTGTGGATGGTAGCTTGTTGTGAGTTTATGAATGACTCCCCATGTTTTACAGAGTTCGGATAGGATGCTGGAGGTGAACTGCGGACCTCGATCAGAGATGAGAAATTTGGGAACTCCCCAACGAGTGAATATCTCTTCCCTGAGAATTTTCATTACCCTTTGAGTCTTTCCATCTCTGAGGGGAAATAACTCTACCCATTTGGTAAAGTAATCCACAATAACCAGCAGGAAGGTATTTTGTTTTTTGTTTTGTGGAAACGGCCCCATGAAATCCATCCCCAGCGTGTGTCCTGGCTCCGTGACGATGGTTTGCTGCAGGAAGCCACTCGGTTTGGTGTTTTCCGGTTTGTATTTCTGACAGACTTCACATTCCTTCACATATTGCCATACATCTTTGCGGATCGTGGGCCACCATGCAACTTCCAGCAGTCTCAGCAGTGTTTTTAGTCTTCCCAAATGCCCCCCCCAGAGGGTTATCATGGCAATAATGTAAGAATCCCGGTATAAGGGTTTGAGGCACCACTAACTGGAACTTTTCTCCTTTGTTTTTTATAGGGACTCTGCGGTACACCACTTCCTGGTGTTCCTCAAAGGAAATCTGCTGATCCTGCACTTTTCGGTCTTTATTCAAGGCCTGCAGGTGAGTGATGATGCTGTCAGTGCTTTGGGCTTGTTCTATTTCATCCATAGTGTGAGGAATGTCCGATGAGTGTTTGGATGTAGTAATGACGCAACAGGCTGCTTCTTCCACTTTCGCTGTTTGGTGTGCTCTAGATCCGGACCAAGATTTAGACACCCCTTCCTATGATGGACTTGAAAGTCGAACTGTTGGAGCCGAAGTGTCCATCGGGTCAACCGTGAGGTGGTTTTGGGGCAGTTAAATGCCCAAGCCAGGGCTGCGTGATCAGTGTAGATGTCAAAACGCCTCCCCTCCAGGTAATGCCTCCATTTTTCCACAGCCTATACTACGGCTAGACACTCCTTTTCTGAGGTGGAATAATTTATTTCCGCTCCCCTTAAGGTCCTGGATGCGTAAGCCACCACTATGTAACAGTTAGCGTTCTATATTAACAACCAACCATACACAACAAAGCAAGGGAAACCCTAATAATGTAAAACTGTTAAAAGGGAATCTGACAACCGGATAAAGTATCAAAGTGCCCAAGTGTATTTATAAATCATATATACAACATTTCACAATTCAAAGTTCCAAGTAAGAGTGTGAGAGTTTGTGTGTGTGTACGAGTCCCAAAGTTCATTATATATACAAAGTTCAGATCAGGCTCACCGGAGCTGGAGAGACTATGAGCGGTCCATACATCAGTGGTATCTGTCCTCACCGGAAAGCATTCCACAAGGAAAAAACCTCCAAAAAAAATAATTCAGCAAAATCTGGGAAAGAGGGTATCCCCGGGTTGTGTAGCCTAACTCATTTAAGAGTCCGTTTCACACGCCACTTCCTCAAAACGCTGATCGCTGCTCTCTAACCCGTTCAAAAAATCCAAACATTGAGAAGAGCTTCCGGGCCCTCCCCCCGGCAGAGTGGGGTTTCCGGTATACATCTCGCGAGCGTGAGATCACAGACCACACACATATAATGATAGGGTGATACTAAACAGAAAGTAGACAATAACATTCAATATGCAGGCAAATCATCAATGATACTCTGGCCCACATATACACATGCCTACTATTATGTGGCTACGCTACAAACTCACTAGACTGTGAAACTTAGAAAAATGGCTTTAAAGATTTTTATTTGTCTAGAAAAATGTATTATGGGTAGGACACTGGAAATCTGGCAATTAGATGTTTTAATGAAAATGATCTCAAACTTGATTTTTACCGCTAGTCTGCAAAAAGTGAGATGTCACGCCAAGGCAAAAGGCAGTAACTTCCACATTATATACAATATTTGGGTGCTGATCACCTTTTACATAATCATTATAGTAACATCTGTATAAAATCTAGTGATCAATGGCTAGGCTACAACATATAGTAATGTGATTCAATTTTTTTTCTGACCGTAACAACCAGACAAAAAGTTAAACGTGAGTGGATACCGTTTTGCAACCAATTTATTTGCAATGTTCACTAACATTAAAGGATGCAAGACATACTTCTATTGTTTTTACATCGAACTGAATGAAAATACCCTTACTAAAAAGTAGTATACTTCAAGTTTATTTTAGTAAGTATACTTAAGTAAAGTTCAAGTATATTTTTAAGTATACTTTATGTAGTAAGTATACAAATATCAGTGTACTAGTAGTATACTTGTAAGTGTACTATTTCAATACTCCTTGGGACTAAATTGGCCCACTTTCTAGTATATAAAAGTATACTTTTAAGTATACTTTATGTAGTAAGTATACAAATATCAGTGTACTAGTAGTATACTTGTAAGTGTACTATTTCAATACTCCTTGGGACTAAATTGGCCCACTTTCTAGTATATAAAAGTATACGTTCCTATTTTTAGTTTAAAAGAAGTATACTAATAGCACCCTTGAATAAACTTCTTTTTCGTACGGGTAGCCTAACCTATAAGAACGACTTGTGGATTGATGTGAACGCCAGCAGGAATAATGCTCAGAATGATTGTGAATTAAACATCTCCGATGACGTTCATTGCAATGTTTTTTTTATCGAGTTACAAGAAAAGGTAGGAAACGGATTTAATTGCGAACAGTTACTGATTTTATGTGATACGCTGTCATGGCATTCGACTCCTTACACGTGCAGAAGTGGGCAGCCCCAGACTGACAACTGGCATCTGCATTATAAAAAGAAAAAAAAACTTTAAAGACTATTTACGATTATGGTGTGTTCATGAGTAACATTGCATTGTGACTACTATTTTGAAAGAGTAAATTCTGAACTGTTGTGTCTCTACGGACGTGATGTAATGACGTGAGCGTAGGTTGGAAGTTGAGTAAACATGTGTTCGCTACTCCTTTCTCGTCTGCTTTACTTTTAAATTATACTGCTAGATACCACAAATTGGCGACGAGGATTAAGTTTTTTTCTTTCCGCTATTTTGGTCGCAAAGATGGCTGTTGTCAATGTGCCTTTCCCGAGTTTTTTCCTGCCTTGCCCCGGCGAGCCTGCTATGCCGTTCAGCACATGGCTGCGGATCTTTGAAAACTACCTACGAGTTATTGACGCAACGGGGGACTCCTGGCCGGACGAAAGACGGAGAGCTGTACTGCTTCACTGCCTCGGCACAGAGGGACAGCGAATTTTCTACTCATTGCCTAACATAGGTACGACGTACAAGGATGCAGAGGCTGCACTAAAAGCCTACTTTGTGCCAAAAGCTAACATAGTAGCTGAGCGTCACACCTTCCGTAAACGCTGCCAGGCTCCTCACGAGACAGTTATACAATACGTTGCTGCTTTGCGTGAACTTGTTACATGTGAATTCGGTGCCTGTGCTGACAACATGATTCACGATCAGTTAGTGGAAAATGTGCTTAGCCCACGAATACGTGAGAGACTTTTACTCGAAACTGATCTCACACTGGACAAAGCTGTCACGATAGCGAGTCAGATTGAATCTGCTTCTGATCAGGCTAAATCCATTTCAAATTCCCACCAAAAATTACTGCCCCCATACAAGCAGTGCAGCACGTAGTAAAGCGCAGGAGAGGAAAACCATCACATGCACCTCCTAATTCTGTTCACGTGGGGAAAAGGAAGTCCTGCTTTCGCTGTGGCTCGGAGGCACACTTAGCTAACGCTGCAAACTGCCCTGCTGCACCTGCAACATGCAGAAAGTGTAAAAAGACTGGACATTACGCTAAAGTGTGCCGATCCGCTCAATCAAACACCCACGAGGTTCATGAAATTGAATTACCAGAAGTTACTGTCCTCTACACAGAATATTCAGCCCGCCCACCCAGCATTACAAGTAGAGTAACCATATCTATCTCTGCTGATCATGCTTGTGTGGTGAATTTGGTGGTTGTCTTCTGTATCTATCTTGCCTTATAGTGCTTATGCATGCCATTTCAGTAATGTTTGCACTGTCACAACCGACAGCCAGGCTTGTGACTTACGCAAAAGTTAAAATACCGGTAGTTGGGTGTTTGTCAGCAAAAGTTCCGTTACATCACAACACAGTTCCTGCTATGTTTTTCATTGTGGAAAAAGGCACACCACTAATGGGGAGGGACCTCATGTCTGCACTGCATGTGAGGATTGAGAACAATCAAGTACTGCCTTATAATGCCCTTATTGACCTTGCTCCTCCTGTGCCAGTGTTAAAGTGCACTGTTGCTGATTTAGCAGAGTTCGGATGTGCTAAAAACTTTGTACACCATGTAAAGCTGGATGAAACAGTCACACCTGTGGCGCCAAAAACTTTGCCGCCTGCCACTCTGTTCGTAGTGCTGTGTCAGTGGAATTAAACCGCTTACCAGCAGCTGGGGTGATAGAATGCATCGATGCTTCTGCATGGGTCTCACCAATTGTTGTTACGCAGAAAAAAATCAGGAAAAATCAGGATGTGTGTTGACCTCAGAGGGCCAAATAAAGCAGTAATCGTTTACTCTTTTCCGTTGCCACATATGGATGAACTGCTCGCTGCTCTTAAAGGTTCTGCTGTCTTCACTACTATTGACCTGACTAATGCTTACTACCAAGTGCCGCTGCACAAGGACAGTCGTGACCTCAAGGCCTTTATTACCCATGATGGACCGTACCGATTTTGCCGTGTTCCTTATGGATTAGCTTCAGCGCCTGCGGCGTTCCAGAAGATGATGACCATCATCCTTGCTGGCTTGTCAGGGGTCGAAAATTATCTGGACGATATTATCATCCATGGACATGACATGTCTTCGCATGACAAAACACTTCAAGCGGTTTTACAGCGCCTAGAAGCCGCTGGCTTACAACTCAATAAAGACAAGTGTCGTTTCCGGCAAACCAGCCTGCTGTTTTTAGGACATACAGTGTCAGCAGAGTGCCTTCGTCCTGATGAGTCACAAGTACAGGCAATACTCAATGCCCCTGCACCTTCTGATGCATCTACTTTGCGCTCCTTACTTGGACTTATGTCGTGGTACAGTAAGTTCATTCCTGATTTTGCCACTGTTGTAGCTCCAGTGCGCGCATGCCTACAAGGTCCAAATGGATTCAGCTGGTCAAAAGAGGCAGAACAAAGTTTGACCAAAGTAAAACATTTGCTAGCAAACAGCCTTTCTTCAGCATTATTTTACCCTGCAATGCACACCATTGTCTCCACAGACGCTTCTGATTATGGTCTTACTTTCCCAGGTCAGTCCAGATGGTATTGAACGTACTGTAGTCTTTGCTTCCCGCACGCTGTCGGCTGTCAAGTGTAAATATGCCACAGTAGAAAAGGAAGCATTAGCATGCGTGTGGGCCGTTGAGAGGTGGCATACTTATCTATGGGGCCGCCGTTTCACTCTACGTACAGATCACCAGGCTCTGACAACCCTGCTTACCACTAAAGGTGTAGGCCGTGCTGGACTTCGTGTAGCAAGGTGGTCTGCACATCTCATGTCATTCAATTATGATGTGGAATACCGTCCAGGTTCCCAAAATGCTCCTGCTGATTATCTGTCACGTGTGCCCTTACCTGCTTCTCCCACAGACAGTGCTGTTGCTTTAGCTCAGGATGATGATGTGGATGAGGAGTTTGTTGCTTTTCTGTCAGCCACCTGTAATTCTCTGTCCGCTGCTAATGTTGATGCTGCATGTGCTTCTTGTCCTGCACTAACCAAACTTCATACACAGATTTCTAATGGTTGGCCTCCTTCACCCAAGGGACTGGATGTTGAATCGTTGCCGTACTATCAGCTGTGAGTGGAACTGTCCGTTATGGACAAAATCGTCTTCCGAGGCTCATGACTGATTGCACCTGTTGCTCTTCGCTCTACAGAGGTGAGAACTAAACAGCGCCTCCGTGATCTCTATTGGTGGACAGGGATGGACGCTCAAGTTCACAATGCTGTCCGTTCCTGTCATGTATGTCAACTCAATGACAAAACTGTGAAGTCACATCCTGCTCCTCTTCAGCCGGTGAATTAACATTTAACATAGCGCCCCCTACAGTATAACAATGAAAACACGGATTCTAGGAGCACAATTATAGCTAAAATATATTTAGACTTTTTCTAAGTATAAGTCAAGTATACTTAAATGTCATTTTAAGTATATTTCTGAGATGGACCATGGCAGAAAGTAGCTGTGGATGTAGTCGGACCATTTGACACTGCCTCATCTGATTGCAGGTTTGCTATAACATTGACTGATTATTACAGCAAATGGCCTGAAGTCTCCTTTACTCACACCGTCACTACGGACTCTGTGGTTTCGTTTCTGTCATCGGTATTCAGTCGCCATGGCAATCCATTGAGCATAGTTACTGACAACGATGTTCAGTTTACATCTGCTGCCTTCGCTGCTTTTCTGGAAAAACGGAATATCCGGCACCATCGTACCTCTCTCTACTATCCAGCAGCTAATGGTGCTGTAGAGAGGTTTAACCGTGTGCTTAAACACTCTGTCCAAATGGCCATCCAGCAACATCTGCCGTGGAAACCTGCTGTAACTGAATTCTTGCAAGTGTACCGTGCCACTCCGCATGCTGCAACCGGTACCTCACCTTTTCAGCCTCTCTATGGCAGGCAAATGCGCACAAAGCTGTCTATTCTGCCATCTCCTCCTGTGTGCTCACCCACTGATATGACTGTTCGCCAAAGGGTTACACGGCTGCAACATAAAATGAAACTGTATACTGATGCCAAACGTGGTGCACGCACTCCTTGCTTCCAGGAGGGGGATAAAGTGAGAGTTCGGAACCATCTGCATGGTCCTAAGGGACACAGGAAGTTCACAGATCCTCTCACAGTTAACAAGAAACTGGGGGTGGGTACATATGTTCTGAGCGATGGGAAAACTTGGAATGCTTCCAAACTCACTGCATTCCCATGCACAACATCAACTCCTGCTGAGAACACTGGTCAATGTACCAATACTCATACCATTAGACCTAAACGTAATGTTTACAAACCTAGTTGGTTAAATGACTATGTTGCTTAGATCTGATGTATTGCATGCACTGTGTCTGCATAGCTTATGCTACCAAGTTGTGCAATCCTGACTACGTTCTAATAATACAGAATTGTTACAATCTGTACCACTGCTGTTATCAAATATGTTTTACAGTGTTATATACTAGAGAGTTAAAGGTTGGTTAAATGAACGAGATGACTGCTTTCAGATTAATAGTTATTAGGGCCTTTCGCACCGCGGGAACCTTTTCATAGTACCAGAACTAATTGTGGAACTACCCACTTTTTGGTGTTTTCGCACCGCCGGAACTGGGTGCGATTTTAGTACCGGACTGCCTTTTTCGAGAACCAAATTAGCTCCTACTCCGGAGCAGGGTCTAACCAGCACAACTGGTACTAATCGTGACGTAAGTAGACATGGATTGGCCAAACGCGTACGAAAACGCCCTCACAAGCCATGATTTAAAACGCTGTGTAAACATACTGTAAACATTGTGTCACTTATTTCGCAAGTATAGAACAGCGATAGATGGACGGACGCTGAAGTGCAGGCACTTGTAGCAAATGTAGCACTGGTAGTTGTCGTTGGAGATTCTTAGTCCTCCTTTCCCTATAAATTCAATTTTTATTGCTGCCTAGTTACCCCACGAAGTATGTTATTTAAAAGGGGGAAAATGTTGTGTTGATGAGTAACATTGCATTGTGACTACTATTTTGAAAGAGTAAATTCTGAACTGTTGTATCTCTACGGACCTGATGTAATGACGTGAGCGTAGGTTGAAAGTTGAGTAAACATGCTGAGTGTTCGCTACTCCTGTCTCGTCTGCTTTACTTTTAAATTATGCTGCTAGATACCACAGATTAATTATTGTTGCCAAGTTATCTAGTCGTTTCTTGTTTACAGTGCTTTGTTATATGGAGCAGTTTGTTAGATCGCAATCTAATTTGTTTGTCTAAAGAAGTGCCGACAGATGTATGAAAGTACACAAGTTACACCGTAATTTAAACGTGACAGACTTTAATAGACAGTAAAACAAAAGCAGAATACCGTATAACTCCAGGCTGGCACAGTAATATTGACGAACGGCTAAACCAAACAAATGCAGAGCACTGTAACTTAATTTGAGCGTTCTAAAACAAAGTCAAAGAGCGGTAACTGATGTTATACTGTGTTTTGCCTTGGTTTCTCCGCGGCTTTTCTCCAAGATATTTATACACATGATAAAGGAGGTCATATATGTCCCAAAATTATTAATAACTTATTTTCGACCAAAAATGAAGTTATGGTGTTTTGTCTTTGCACGGCAGCACTGCTGTCATTATAGACAGGTGTGGTTTCAGCAACCAGACACCAGCTTCACCCACGTCCCGCCTTTTTGCCCATTTTCGATTATCCGGGAGTGACGCTCGGTGACGCGCTGCCAAGATGGCGGCGGTCGGCTCCGCCCACTTTAGACACTACGTCCATGTTTTTTTACAGTCTATGGTTGTAGTACGGACCACGGGTCTCCTTTATAAAACTCTCCGTAGATTTCATCCTAAAAGTGTACATAGGCACAAAAGCTAGATTTTGCGTACGCTCAAAAGTTTTCAGATTTATAAAACTATGCGCCAGAACTTGCACAAAAATCCCTTTTTTAAATCCCAGTCAGGGGAAGATTGTGCATACGTGTGTAACGGAGGTATTTTTTAAATGGGACTTTTATTTTGACGGGTTGCCCCGTTTTCAGTATGTTCGCGGGAGATGCTTAAGTTTCGTGAGTTTAGTGCACACTGACATTATCGTGTGAAACTGGAGACGTAGTTAAAGCAGAAGTTCGGTTGATTGCGTCATCGGATGGAGAGCGGTGTTGGAGACTGGCTGAGAGCACCAGAGAGAGTTGCTGTGAGTTTCATTCAGAACACTGTTGTTTTTTTTTGTCATTCTGACTGTGAGCATTTTTGAGAGTTCTGCTGTTTCTACAAGTCATCCATGAACTGTGTTATCGAGCGAGAGACATTGATTTCTTCCTGAGATTCAATTAAAGATGCGTTTTTGAACTGAACGATAGTTTTTCACAGAGTGTTTTATTTATTTTTTAATTTTTTAGTATTTTTGTACTTTTGGAGAGACTGACAATCGTCTACGATTAAGTTTTGATTTTGAGAAGCATTATTTTTTTTCTCTGCAAGTCAGACCCTGTTTAGGTGTGTCGCCTGCGTCCCCGTGGTTGAGCGCCATTTTGTTCCAGAGTTTTTTTCCTGGGCCGTGCTGAAACTTCTCTTTTTTTTTTTGTTTATTACCCTTCCATCCTTATGACATCTCACTGTCCTGTCTCAGCTGTTTGACTCATTGTTGCAAGTCATCAAGTCATAGCATCCAAGTCATCGTTGCTACAGACTGGTACAAGAGTTCGTTAAACACACACACAAAAACAAACACTTTACTGATATTGATTGAACCGAACTGAGTGTTTGGATGAACTGAGAGTGTCAATTTGAACTGTGACTGGAATAACTGAGTCAAAAGGAAACTGAATCATTAATTGATTCATAAGAGTGTGAAGTAGGGATGTTCATTTCGGTTATTTTTCCTAACCGACAACCGACGCTCGTTAACCGATTGTTAACTGACAAGATTATTTTAAATTAGAATTGAATTAAATTCATAGAAAGGATAAGTGTCTGTGACCCGTTAAAAAGTACTAACATTTGTTTCCCGGGGATTAATTTTACATGCGCAAAAAGCAGCAAACAATGGAACATGAGGATTCCCAGGTAGCCAAAAAGATCTGTCCCAATAACGGCCCAAATCCGGCAAGCCGGAAGAAATAAATCGGCCCGGATGCGGTTGCCGGACTCTTGTGAATCACAGGAGTGAATGACGTGCCAGAATCGGCCCGAGTACGCTGGCCCGAGTCCGGTTGCCGAAACTGAGCCGACACTGCCGGCATCGGGTCACAATCACGCCAGCATAGATTATACAAAAATCCGGTACTGGCCCGATTCTGGATTCCAAATGGAAATGTATATGAAATACAGACCTATATT
>NW_015625578.1:64680-69322 GCF_001515625.1 Sinocyclocheilus rhinocerous
AAATATGAGAATTTATTTGAATTTATTATTGAAAAAGTGACATCAACAAATGTGTAAAAACACTATAGAAACTCCAAGAACTCTCAGGACTTCGAGTTTATCCTAAAAGAGGGACAGAATAAATGAAAGAGAGAGATAAAGAGGGGACACATATTGACACATAGTTAGTTAGATCTCAGAGATCTCAATGGCAAATGGTAACAACACTTGAAGCATACCTTAAGAATAATTTCTTTGTTGTAGGGCCTGCTCTCTTCTTCCAAGCCATCTGTGTGTAAACTTCTCAGTTTCTCCATCCAGCACCCTGCAGTATTTGCAGGGGGAAAAAATAAATAAATAAATATATATATATATATATATATATTTAAAAATTGTCAGTTTGTTATATGTGGCACAAGTTTGCCTATTTAAACATGAAGCTGGTTATCCTAACTGAGCATAAAGACTAGGTAGGAAGAAGATGGAGAGGAAAAAAATATCACTTTATGTGGTTAAACAGTCATTTCAGAAAGTATTCAGACCACTTTTTCACTTTTTGCAGACTTTATTATGTTGTAGATTTAATTTTAAACTAATCCAATTTTACAGTTTAAAAATGTCAAAAGAGAAAAAAAAGAAAGAGAAAAAGGCCTATAAAAGTTTGGGCACCCTGCATGGTCACTACTTGGCAATGCACTCTTTGGCAAGTATCACAGCCTGTGAAACGGTACAGTTTACAGCTATTTGAGTAATAGAGTATTCAAAATGTAATATGTAAAATGTCAGTAAAATTAATAATATTAATTTTAGCCTACTTGACCACTCACAACACCCTGACTGAAAAACAAAACAAAATTAATCTTAATATATTATGTCCTAGCCGCATCTTATTTCAATATCCTAAAATATACCATATATTTACACATCTAAATATAACATTCAATTACTTACATGGCACAGGTGAACTCTTTTCAGATGATCTTGACAAATCTGACAAAAAATATGAAAAAGCAATCACAAAAAGATTAAAAGAAGTATAGCAGGAAGGCACATTACACTATTCACATATGTTGTTTAATTAAATAATTAAATTTCACTAACCAACTACAAAATACATTAACAGAATGGATGATGCTACACTGTAAACTAAATAAATAAATACATACATACATAAAAACTGCTGCATGGCATATATTTAATACCTAAATACAAATATTGAGAAAGTGTTTGACAGTCAGCTGAAAAAATATACTTACAAAGCCAAAGACACTCAGTGCTGTGGAGCCTTTGGGATGAAGCAGCTACTGACACAAAAACAAAGGGGAGAAAAATATGTTGTTTAATTAAATAATTAAATTTCACTAACCAACTACAAAATGCTACACTGTAAAATAAATAAATAAACGAATACATATACATAACAACTGCTGCATGGCATATATTTAATACCTAAATACAAATATTGAGAAAGTGTTTGACAGTCAGCTGAAAAAATATGCTTACAAAACCAAAGACACTCAGTGCTGTGGAGCCTTTGGGGTGAAGCAGCTACTGACACAAAAACAAAGGGGAGAAAAAGAAAAAGCATCACTGAATATGAGTCAGATATTACATATATCTGTACAAATTAAAATGTACTAATTTTTAATCAGTGATTATTGATCAGTGTGTTGAACATGGCAAATCCAAGATGCAGGATGACTTCTAGATTGATCACTTACAACAATCGGATGACAATCTGAAAAAGAAAAAAAGAAAATGAGAATAAACATTTTCATTATTGAAAATAATTATAATTTTACTTGAAAATGACTTTTTTTTCCTTCCCTAGTGTATACACAGGCCTAAATGTTTTACTTTTATTGTAAACCTTTGTTATTAAAAAGCAGAATTATTATTATTATTATCTCCTCATAGGGATAGGCTACATTGGCGTGTGAGTCTTTCCTGTCTCTCACTTGCTTTCTCACACGTTGAGAGAGAGTGTGCGTTCAGTGTGTGTCAGTGTCGCGCTCTCTCTGACAAATCTGTGAGACAACACTGCTTAAGTGTGAAAATATTATTAATGAAAATTATTATTAATGATAATTGTAAAATGAATGTATTTTTTGACTGATGTTACCTTGACCGACATAAATGTGAAACGAAATGAGGTTTTCTCAATTCTGGCAGATCTGCGCCATTGTCGCAAATCACGTCATACAGATTAACGGCATTAATGGTAATTAACGGTGCTGAAGAGCGGGCCGTAGAAAATAAAGATGGAAAGACTCGTTTATGTGAACCGTAAGCTTTAGATGTGGTACATTTAAATGACAGTCCATAAATTGTATACTTATGTACAGTACACAAAAAATACTTTACCTTAGAAAAGCTCTGCGAAAGCTCTCCCAAGCTCAGTCAAAAGGACTGACACTTATGGCCCATAGTCGGGCTGAATGTGGCTAAATGTGCCATTTCTCAACTAGAATCGGGCCAGATCCGCAGATCCAAAGCCTAGCCAAATCTGGCAAGCTGCGCGAAAGGAAACAGACGGCAGAAAGCGTCCTATTTTTCTTTAGGCTTATTTTACAAAAGCACAAAGATTTGTTTTTATTGTGAATATACACAATTAAAGGCAAACCTTTTACAATTCTGATTATCTTTAGAACTAAAAGGAGTAGTTTCTTCCACTGTTAGAAAGAAAAAATTCAAGTGATTGCGTCGGCGCCACATGCGCGCACACAGTTAAGCATTGCTACCTTGACAATGCAGCCTGTTCATTATCATAATAAAATACAGTCAGTCAAACATATGGAAAAAAAAAAATGTAGTAAAAAAAAATATATGTAGTAAAATCTGTGCCATTAAATGTTATCACAGTACCGCCGTGATGCTTTGCAAAACATTTTGTTTTACATGGATATTGGAACGGGAGTGAAGTACATAATAAATAATAATTTGCCATTCAAATACATCGCGGATACAGAAACATTTGATTTTGTGTGGAATGAGAGACCCAACATTGGTTTCAGTTTCGTTTTAGCCTAAATGAATTCGTTTTGGCTTGTCGTTTATATTGCTATAGCTTCTTATATTTTTAATTCTTGTTCTTTTCTAAATACTGTTAATTGAACGGATTTGTTGAGGAGTGAGGGAACTAAAATAACCTAGCTATGTTTACAGTGTTGCATTAGGCATTTCTGAATGAAACAAAAAAATGCGACTTATACGCGACTTATGTTTTTCCCCACTAAAAAGCACATTTTTTTATACGCGTAGCGTATATTAACCATGCAGCAAACCTTTTTAAATATTTTGATAAATTACTGAAAAAATAATTAAATGACTTTTTAAACCGTTTAACTGATTGTATTAATCGGTCAAAATTCTTATGGTCGGTTAACCGGTTAAACGGTTAAAATGAACATCCCTAGTGTGAAGTCACGAATGTTTTCTATTTGAAGTGAGTTATTTGAAGTGAGTCATTCAAACTGAACTATAAGAGTTTATGTGATCCATCCAGTGTTGTTTGTAAATCAGTTTGTGTGTGTCCTTATTTTGTGAAACTTGTATTTGAGGTGTTATACAGAAGTGTTTGAAATTGTTAACCTTTTGGAAGGTTTACCAAGGTGGAAAAGAAATTCCAGAGAACTTGTTTTATTATTTTTATTTTTCATTTTATTATTTTATTGTATTGAAACACATAAAACAGATGAAAATCCAGTCTTCTTAGGAAAGGAAAAAAAAAATAGTAATTGTTAAAAGCAATACAGTTGAAAGTTATTTTATTTTATTTATTTATTTTACTTACCTTGGAGTAGGGGCGTCTCACTTGCGCTATTAGGTTTAGGTGGGTGGGAATGTGAATTTGAGTTGTCACTTTACATCACATGTTTATAATTCAGGAAGCCACCGTATTGACACCTACTGACCTGAAGCCTACACTACCTATTCCTGTAGTATATTATACAATAGTGTAAGATGAAATATACAAACATTGTGAATATTGAGACTCAAAGCACCAGAGTGGGGACCTAGATCATTTCACTCTCAAGTCTTACAGGGTAACATTTTCATTTCCCCTACGGAACGAGACTTACAGTTTCGTTACACGTGCATCTCCACCCCGACTCCTCCCCGAAATCACCATATATGGAGCTTACAACGCCTAGTTTTACTATGCATAACCTCATCTGCATATCATTTCTATGCATATTCCCATCCACATGACACCATGTTTAACACCGTCAAAGGTACAAGACATTAAGAAAATATGAGATACGGACTATAAATGCCATACACATTAATTTTTATTGCTAAAAATCATCCGGTATCCTTGTTATGTTTTAGAATAAATATATCAAAATATTCATAAAAAACTGTTTAAAAAATAGTTCTCAGAAAAATAATTTAGAATAGAGTTGATCTCATTCATTTCCACTGGCCCAATAAGATTTCAATTGTTTAAAAAAAAATTCATATTAAATTAAATTAATGCAGTTTTGCTGATAAGGTTAACATCTTTTAGCTATTTTTAGTGGAAACAATATAGGCCTATATTTATTGCAGTGTAAATACAATTATCTGACTCTGTACGTCATTGACAAATTATTTAAAAAAGGAAACGTGCAAATCTTACCGTTCTCTTCAAGTTGTATCCTTCAAATACAGTGGTATTTTT
>NW_015625578.1:69644-69777 GCF_001515625.1 Sinocyclocheilus rhinocerous
CCCTAAAACCCAAACTTAACGTCAGAATCAGCTCAGTCGGTGATTGTTGTAAGATGCCCTCTTTACTGTTGCTAAATTGCTGTTGCTAATGTTTGATGATAAAATGTTGAAAGCACAATCCGCACAAGAGACG
>NW_015625579.1:0-21899 GCF_001515625.1 Sinocyclocheilus rhinocerous
AAGTAAGACTTCTGAGTTTAACGGCATTTTGGTTTATTATGAAACACGTTTATATTTTGAGCTAATTACAAAATGTTGCTAGGATGCATACAGCTAATTTAGGCGGTGCAATAAAATCGTTCCAAAAACGCGATTTTATTCATCACGAATCGGTTCTTTCGAACAAAAAGACGATTCAGCGTTTTTTACGTCGTGCAGTAAAATCTCAACATCACTTGGCTGGAGAGGTGTTCAGTGTAATTTTTCTGTTTTTAATCAAGTCAATCATTATCAGAACGGTTTATTTGTAACGGTTCAATTAACTTTTCACCCCATAAACTGAATCCTAAGTAACGTTACACAAATCCTCTTAATATCGGGTTACTCGTCGTTTAAATGAATGAATTGGACTTGTTCGAAAGAGACATTGCTCTAGTTACTCCGTGAATTGTTGACTCGTAAACTGAAGAATTTGGATTTACCGGCTCTGATGTCAATTCAATAACTGACGTAAATGTTTACTTTAATTTTTAAGTGGTAGATAGATTTATTGCGTGTGAATCCCATAGAGGAACAAGAGCAAAACGTGGGATTTCACCGTTTTGTTGTGATCTTTTCTGAGCTTCAAAATGAGGAATTGGACTTCACTTTTAAGATAAATAGTCCTAGGCACAAACATTAAACAACAACTGCCTTAAAGATAACCACATTACATTACGTTTGAGTACATTTGCCTGTGTCTAAGAACAAATTAAGTTTGTGATTTAAGTATGTCATGTTAATTTTAAGATGTTGTCTAGACTTCAGCAGTACATTGGCATTTTCTACTTCTGCAAAGTCAATGCAGCACTGTGTTGTTTATGGTTCTGTCTTCTGTGAACATCTTACTGTCATATTTGTTCGCATGTTCCTCTTGTGATATGAATTAATCAGATTTGCTTTTCTTTGCAGTATTTGTGTATATAAAAAAAATACAAATTTTCATTATTATAGCCCAGTGTAAGCTGGATTACATAATTAGATTTTTTTTTTTAAAGTAGGTTTTAATAAGTACTTGTAATTAGATTATATTACATTTTAAAATACTCGTAATCAGAGTACACTTACTTTTTTATTGATTACATGATTACATATTATTCACAAAAGTCTTTGTCCTTGGAAGGCTTTTGTCTTTCAAACACATTAAAATGCAAAAATTTACATTTCTTATTTGCATGTAATGTAGGGATTCCCAATTTTTTTTAAGGTCATACATGAATAACACGTTTGCATGTTCACGGTTCTCTGACGTTGGTTAATGGCAACATGACATGCAGGTAAACAAACAAAATATTTTATTTTTATTTTAAAGAGATTTATTTTAATTTTACATTTTTCATGATCTAACTATTAGCTTTTCAGTTAAACTCACAAACTCCTGCAGTTCCTGAGTGAACCTCATTTTATGAAACCTTGATGTAATGTTTAATGCTTCATTTTCTTAATTTAACAATGAATATTTTCATTCTCTTTGCATTTTTATTTCAATATGATACAGTTTTATCCTATTTAAATCAATGTGATTAACAAGTTAGGTCGCAAGTGATCAAAAAGGAGTCCGATTATATTACCTAAAATGTGTAATGTAATGGATTACGTTACTAACTACAATTTTTGTCAGATAATTTGGAATCCGTAACGGACTATAATTTGTAAGTAACCTACCCAGCACTGCCCTTAGGTCAGATTAACCCTATGGAGATTTAATTTCAGTTTTCAATGATTCTATAGCTCAAATGGTACAGCATGTCACTAGCAATGGCAAGGTCATAAGTTAAATTCCCAGTATACAAAAATATGAATCTCTTCCTTTTCTGTCTCACCTCAGATACAGCTCTGGGACACGGCAGGTCAGGAGCGTTTTCGTAAAAGCATGGTGCAGCACTACTATCGCAATGTGCACGGAATTGTCTTTGTATTTGATGTCACTAACCCCACTAGTTTCTGCAATCTTCACTTGTGGATGGACGAGTGCCGTCAGCACTCTCTTGGTCTGGATATCCCCCGCGCCCTCGTTTGCAACAAGGCCGATCTGGTCACTTCGACAACTGCTTCTGTGATAATCGTCCAGGCTCGTCACTTGGCTGAAGTCCACGGAATGTCTTTTTATCTTACTTCAGCCAAAGGTCCCAAAGGGGAACAGGTGGACAGCATCTTTGTGACATTGGCACAGAGGTTGAACCTTGTGGATGGACGAGTGCCGTCAGCACTCTCTTGGTCTGGATATCCCCCGCGCCCTCGTTTGCAACAAGGCCGATCTGGTCACTTCGACGACTGCTTCTGTGATAATCGTCCAGGCTCGTCACTTGGCTGAAGTCCACGGAATGTCTTTTTATCTTACTTCAGCCAAAGGTCCCAAAGGGGAACAGGTGGACAGCATCTTTGTGACATTGGCACAGAGGTTGAAGAGCCAGAGAAGGGAGAGTGTGAACGAATGTGTATTACACTGCAGATCTGAGAGCTTCAATATCCCAGCAAGAGTCATAACAGCACAAGAGAGCAAGAAGAAATGGGCCTGCATCTGCTAATGGATGGATGAACTCGAGAGTTATTTTAGTATATCCACTAAAAGAGGCATAGAAAATAACAGTAGGTGGTCATGTCTCTATGTGTGATAGTATGAATGCTGGTTTAAATGGCAATTGCCATTTGGATTTTTATAGTCCTCTGGCCATCTTGGTTTGGTAGACAAGGTCTAGGTTACTTAACACAACATAATCTGTATGAAGAAATGCCTTATAATGAAACAAATAGCAAGACAGTGAGATTTGAGAGTTTCTTTGGGGTTTTCCTGACAGCTGAATCTTCACTTGTACTTGCTGCTCTTTACACTGGGTTTAGGCTATAGTGACTAACATCCATATAAAACAATTAAAATATATTGTATTTACAGGTAGCAAAGTGTTTGTATGATTCGGTAAATTAATAAAAGTGTCTCTTTGTTCTTTTTTTTTTTGTGGCTCTTTGTTCTTTTTCTCTTTACAACTTTCTACTCAAATTATTGAACGATTGGGAAGCAGAAAGGAAGGCGAGGTATGAAGAGGAGCAAAATGTAGATGCAGTAAAGATTTAAGATATGATCATAATTCAGGTTGTTCCAGTAAACATCTTGTTAATGGAGCCAAACTCTCAGCAACCAATCATGGTTCAAGTGCAGCTGACTATCTGCTTGGTACTGACCAAAAAGAAACATCTGCCATTTTTTCCTCTTCTTTTTGAGGCTTCCAATAATGCGGTGCATTGGAAAAGAGATGTGCCATAAAATGTTTCGTTTCCTTAGCTTACCACACTTTCTTTTTCATCTGTAGATGCCAGAGTGACACCAATATTTGTGTAAAAACATCCAATTTATGTTTGCAAATATTTAATATTCTCTTCAATTATCAGCGTTAGTCATTTTTAAATCATTTGGCACGTATAAAAACAGAGGCTTACATTTAGAGCTATACAAACTAGCACTTGACAGGCAGCACATCCAACTCGACTGAAAAAAGGAGCGAGGATAATAATCAACAGAATAGATGTTTCTGTGTCATTGAAATAAATGTACCAAATTTAGTGGATTAGGTTGGAAATGAACAAATATATTCACGAATAAGCTATTCATTTTGCTCATTGTGCAACGAGTTGTGTTCTGACCAGAATCACACTGTCATTCTGAGCATGCTTTCAAACTAATTTTCTTTTTTTCCCCTTTTATATATATATATATATATATGTATATTTACATTTAGTCATTTAGCAGGCGCTTTTATCCAAAGCGACTTACAAATGAGGACAATAAAAGCAGTCAAAACTAACAAAAGAGCAACAATATATTAGTGCAAATGACAAGTCTCGGTTAGCCTAACGCAGTACACGTAGCAAGGTGTATATATATATATATTATATACACACATGAGTTGAAGGTGATGGTCCGTCATCCAACAAGAAATGTCTATATATATATAATATAATAATAAATATATAATCTAAAATATATTTATATTATCTTAGCGTTCTTAGTGCAGTTTTTGTTTTATCATGTGGGTTTGTGAGTATGCTTATTCAGCCTTTCAGTGTAAGAACTTTTTTCATTGTTTAATATTTAATATGATCACTAAATCTTTTGACTGTTTAACTTAGTATTTGTGCAATGAAATAAACATGAGATTTAAATTGATTCGTTGTTCATCTTTCTACTTTTCTTTCAGTCATCATTTAAGATAACTTCCGATGAGTCAATTATCTTACTGAAGCTTCCCATAAAAAAGTACATTTGCTAAAATATGTTTCAAAATATATTTGTGTAAATATATTTTCTACCAATATATTTTTGACCATTTTTTGTATATTATTGAAAATATATTTAAAAAATTATATTTAAAAATACAACAACAACATTTAAATATTTAAATATATATTATTTTAGTTTAGATGACTATATAAATATATAAATAACATTTAAATAAAATAAAACTTTGGATTCTCCATAACAGAACTTAACAATCGTGCTTCTCAGGAGCCTCCAGTCGCATACCTGACTTCTGTCCATCAAAATACAAATTAGCTACTATATACATATGGGCCTAAAAAGAAACGCTAAGCTGGACATTAACTACAGTTAGGTTGGTT
Source organism: Sinocyclocheilus rhinocerous (assembly GCF_001515625.1). NCBI lineage: Eukaryota > Metazoa > Chordata > Actinopteri > Cypriniformes > Cyprinidae > Sinocyclocheilus > Sinocyclocheilus rhinocerous. Next base: position 4,633 of record NW_015625579.1, read on the forward strand.
ATATGAAGCAAAAAAAAAAATAGGCATCCTTGTTTATTATGCAAGAATAATCATGTCCATTATGTTGTGTTTTGTGTATAGCTGTAATATATAAATAACATATTTAAATAAAATAAAACGTTGGATTCTCCATAACAGAACTTAACAATCGTGCTTCTCAGGAGCCTCCAGTCGCATACCTGACTTCTGTCCATCAAAATACAAATTAGCTACTATATACATATGGGCCTAAAAAGAAACGCTAAGCTGGACATTAACTACAGTTAGGTTGGTTATATGAAGCAAAAAAAAAAATAGGCATCCTTGTTTATTATGCAAGAATAATCATGTCCATTATGTTGTGTTTTGTGTATAGCTGTTTCATCTCAGCACAAATTAATATACACCATTTTTTTTACAAGGTATTTACAGTTTTTTTTCAACTGCTTACATTTTCAAAAATTTGCCTCTTTTTTTCAAAACTTTACACACAAATCCAAGAATTGCACACACAAAATGTAAAATGCCTCACATCTCTTGCTAAATGAAGTACTGCATTCAAAATATCACAAACACATCTCAAAAGCAAACATTTGTCTTACGTTACAAACACCTTTGCCATAATATATTTTTGGATATATCATATGTGACCATGGACCACAAAACCAGTCTTAAGTCGCTGGGGTATATTTTTAGCAAAAGCCAAAAATACATTGTATGGGTCAAAATTATTGATTATCCAAAAATCATTAGGATATTAAGTAAAGATCATGTTCCATGAAGATATTTTGTAAATTTCCTGCTGTGAATATATTAAAACTTAATTTTTGATTAGTAATATGCATTGATAAGAACTTCATTTGGATAACTTTGAAGGCGATTTTCTCAATATTTTGGTTTTTTTCCAGATTTCAGATTTTCAAATAGTTGTATCTCGGCCAAATATTGTCCTATCCTAACAAACCATACATCAATAAAAAGCTTATTTATTCAGCGTTCAGATGATGTATAAATCTCAATTTCGAAAAATTGACCCTTATGACTGGTTTTGTGGTCCATGGTCACATATACACACAGTTCAAAACCTAAAGCTCTTCTTTCATGAGCTCCTACATTTCTGTTCAAGATTGAAAGTAATTGGCAGAGAGATGTTGAAAAATTCATGGTAAACACAAAAGCAAGATTGAAACCAAACTTTTTTTTTACTGTAAGCATTTGTGGTTGTGAATACATGTGTAGTTGTGTAGATGTGTATTTATAGGCCCATTCTAAAGCCATGATTGCACATGTGAAGGAGTTAGTGTGAGGCACTGATGAATTAGTGTGGCATTTTGATTGGTTGTGTTTGAAAAAGGAAAGGAGATTTTTGTGTGTTATGTAGAGAATTGTGTGTTGTGTTTTGCAAAAAGTGTTTTATGAAATTGAAAACTGAGTCAAAGGCCGAGAATTAGTGTATGGGTTTTGCAGATTTGGTGTGTGGGTCTGGTGTTTGAGTGTCAGGTTTCAGAAATTGTGTGACAAGTAAAGATTTTGTGTGTAAGCAGTTGAAAAACAAATGTAATTGAAATCTAGTGTTGTCAGTACCAAGTCATTTGTAGTGCTAATGTTCGCCTCTGGGTGGGGTATTTTCTCCTTTTTGTGTCCCTTTGTAGGCTATTTTACCCTTGATTTTTGCTGCCTTGTTTGATATTATAAATGGTTGATTGAGTAGATCAGTAACAATATTACAACAGATAGGTTACACTACAATAGTCTATAATATATAACATATAATAGCGTGTATTGTTACATTTGGAAAAAAAAACAAAAAAACATGCAAAACATTTCATAACATTTTCACACAGGTAATGAAAATATTTACCAGGTTTTGAAAATATTTAGGTCTGATGATTTGTCTGGCCAGGGGAGATGTTGAAGTTCATCTTGGTGCTCCAACTATCCAGGTTTTATAATTATAATACCATCTTTGCTGTATTTTGGCACTGGCGTCTGTGATTACACAATCCTTAGTAGTGTTTAAGGGGCCCTTTCATTCACTTTAGGTTCTCGACCACTGTTCTTCTTCACTGATGAAATTTTGCCATGCTTTGACTACACAGTCATAATCATAAACATAATTACTCTTAAAGGGATAGTTCACCCAAAAATTTAAATTACCCTATGATTTACTCACCCTCAAGCCATCCTAGATGTATATGACTTTCTTCTTTCAGATGAATACAGTCTGAGTTATATTTGAAAATGTCCTGGCTCTTCCAAGATTTATAATGGCAGTGAATGGTGGTCAAGATTTTGAAGCAAAACAAAGTGCATCCATTTATCATAAATAGTACTCCACATGGCTCCGGGGGTTAATAAAGACCTTCTGAAGTGAATCGATGCGTTTGTGTAAGAAAAACATCCATATTTTAAATTGTATAAACCATAATCTCTAGCTTCCCCTAACTGTCATACTGGCGTTCACGAGAGAGTGGTGTTCCAGCGGATGACGTAGGAGGTAGGCGTAGCGTAATCTCCGGTGAGAAGTGACAAACCCGGAAACACGATCACGAATTAGAAGTACAAAACGAGGATTTGTAAAGAAAAATGTCGGAGGATTTCGATATAAGCCAAGAGGAGACTGGTTTTCCTTTGCTGTAAACAAAACTTGGTTCTCGCGAAACTAGCATATTCTCACTGTAGCTTACGCTATAGGCTATTTCCTACATCATCCACTGGAACACCACTCTCTCGTGAACATGCGTTTTAAATATGGATATTTTTCTTACACAAACGCATCGCATCACTTCAGAAGGCCTTCATTAACCCCCGGAGCCGTGTGGAGTACTTTTTATGATGGATGGATGCACTTTATATTGCTTCAAAATCTCAACCACAATTCACCGCCATTATAAAGCTTGGGAGAGCCAGGACATTTTAAAATGTAAGTCTGATTGTATTTGTCTGAAAAAAGAAAGTCAAATACACCTGGCTTGACGGTGAGTAAATCATTTTTAATTTTTTGGGCGATCTATACCTTTAAGAGCAACAGTTTTTATAATTATGACTGTGTAGTGTAGACAAAGCATGGCAAAATTCAATCGAGGAAAAGAACAGTGGGCGAGAAACAAAAGTGAATAATAGGGACCCTCGAACACTAATTTTGCCCTTTTCGGATTTGCCCTTTTTGGAAGTCTAACAATAAACCCATTTCACCAAGCACTACACAGCTGAACACAACTTATAGGCCTACTACACTGACACAAGCTAGAGAGTAGAGACAACAAAGGCGAAATATAAAAATAAGGTAATCACAAATTATATTAACTCCTACAGGTGCATCTCAATAAATTAGAATGTCGTGGAAAAGTTCATTTATTTCAGTAATTCAACTCAAATTGTGAAACTCGTGTATTAAATAAATTCAATGCACACAGACTGAAGTAGTTTAAGTCTTTGGTTCTTTTAATTGTGATGATTTTGGCTCACATTTAACACATTCTAATTTATTGAGATGCACCTGTATAATAATGAGTGTTATAGTCCAACCCCTGCAGTAGGCTATAGATATCACTTTACAATCACGCCAAAACAAACGTATTTACATACGAATATTGCTTTAAAGGACATTAACAGCAGCAGCGTTAACTGAGATTAAGAGTATTATTATCCTATATTGTGCAGACACCCCAACCAACATCGTCGCATAGGATACTATTGGCTGTTACACATCCACTCTAATTTTAGTTCTGCTTATAATGTTCTGATCTGACGTGCTCGATCTGTACTGGACAGTGGAGCAATGACTGTTGATTGGTGTTCTGCAATCTGCTCTTCTCTCATACCTCGCACTGTGTGTGAGTGTAATTAAGCCATCAAAAGCAGTGGAGTGGAGGGAACGAGTGCTTTTTGAGTGCGAGAATCAGGGAGACAGTATTTTAATATGACATAGCACAAGGAAGAGCATTCGACACTCTTAAACTTTAACCGTAGGGATTTTCATATCAAACGCACACACGTCATTAGCCTACATCAGCGTGCTGCTCTCTATGGAAAAATCTCACAGAGAATTGAAGTCGTAGCTCAATGAACAAACTAGACACTTGAACTGTATTTCTCAACTCGGAAACAGACGGAATGCAGGCAATTCTGTTGGCAGCAGCAGTGCTCTTTGCGCACGACCTCGCCGTGGCCGAGCCGAAGACGAAATGTCCATCCAAGTGTGATGTGAGTAAATGTTCGAGTCCGAGCTGCCCGAGCGGGTATGTGCCCGACCACTGCAACTGCTGTCTTGTGTGCAGCCTGGGCGAGGGCGCGCCGTGCGGTCGGAAGGATGATGCTCCGTGTGGCGACGGGCTAGAATGTAAATTTCCAGCCGGTAAGCGACTTTCCAAAGGGGTTTGCCAGTGTAAGACAACTCACAGAGTGTGTGGCAGCGACGGAAAGACCTACGGGAATGTGTGCAAGATGAGGGCAGCCGCGCGTAAAGCGCAACAGCGAGGGCTCCCCGTAATAACTCAAACGCAGAAGGGTCCATGTGCACCATCAAGCTCAGGTCAGTCACTGATCACTTCAACTACTCATTTTATGTGTGTGATACTTTTTTAGTTATGTATGTCGTGTGTATATCTATCCTAAAACCCGTTAATACGAGTAGATATTATAAAAGTAAATATAAAAGTTAGACATGTATTTAAAACATTGATTATAAAAACATATAAACATACAGATTTTTTTGGTATGTATGTTATTTTAATAAGGTTGTATATATAAACAAAATATTTGTTGTTGACATATATGGTTGCTAATCAAATCATTATGTATAGGCTACACACACATTTTACTATGGGGATTTTATATATGTTATAAACTTATGTCTTCATCTGCCCAGAGAATGTATGTATGTGAAAATTATATATCACCTTATAGGTAACATAAATGGAATAAATATGCTGTATATTACATTTCATTAGGTGCTATCAGAGTTTACTGCAAGGTGGATCTGGACTAATAATTAAAAGAAGTAGCCAGTCAGAATGAAGCATGCAGTCACAATAGTTCTGAGTCAGTCAGCTGTAGGACAGTTGTTATATATCCACTAGTTTTGACTTCCTGTGTGATGTCTGATTTTGTCTGATTGAGACTTCATGGAATTTCACACTGTCTCCAATTGCTTTTTATCATTATATATTGAACTTTCTATACATAATAACAACATTGTTCTTTCAGCAGGAGACAATTACTTTAACCCTGCTTAAAGTGCTAAGATTTGCACAAGGCAAACATCAGTGTGACTTTGGATGTTTAGTGAGATGTGGACTCTTAGTTCCTCTTACTATTCCCGTGCCAACTGTAGTTTCACTCAGAGTCAGAGAACATAGACACCATCTAAATGCAGCTTTTAATCCTTTTGTACTGAAGTGCAAAACAAAATATGCAACACTGTTTATAGATTCTACCCAAAGCTTTGGGAAAGAGGAAACAATCTAGGCAGAATGCCATCTGCATCCAGCCCACAGAATGTGAGGGAAGTAATAAATGTGACACACCTAGCCACAGATGAGCAGAGATCAAAATTATTACAATGGATTATCTGTTCTTTGTTATATGCTCTATGGGAGTAACACGGACCTAATAGAACAATTATTTCTGAGCAGTACTGTGGAGGCCTCTGATAGGTACACTACTGGTCAAACGTTTGGAATAATTAAATTAAGATTGCATTTATTTGACCAAAAATACAGTAAAAAGTGTTATTGTGGATATTGTGAATACAGTAATATTGTGAAATATAACTTATTATAACTTAAAAGAATTGTTTTCAATTTGAAAATATTTTAAAATGTAATTAATTCCTGTGATGGCAAAACTGAATTTTCAGCATCATTACACCTGTCTTCAGGTGTTCAGGGGGCCCAGAAACCATAGCGGCGCCCATGCCAGTCTTTAGTGTCACATGATCCTTCAAAAATCATTCTAATACGCTAATTTGCTGCTTACTAATTACTAATAATGGTTCTTATTGTCAATGTTGAAACCTTAATAAATCTTTAGTCACATTTTAATTGAATGCACCATTGCTGAATAAAATTCTTTCTTTCTTTCTTTCTTTCTTTTAACCTAAATTATCTACTGTATCAACAGTTGTTTTCAAAATAATAATATTGAGCAGCAACTCAGCATATTAGAATGATTTCTTTCTAAAAGATTAAAAACAATTTAGACAGATTTGCTGAAATATGAATTTAGTGCACATTTACACATGTATAGGCTTTTTACCAAAAACAGTAAAGTATTGCCAATACGTCCCAGTAGTCTTCATATCTGGCATATCATGTAATATTGACGTGAATGGTTCTTCCTGCTAGTATAGGTCCTGCACATCTGAACAGCCCAAGATACAAGTTTAACTTTATCGCTGATGTGGTGGAGAAAATTGCCCCGGCTGTGGTACATGTCGAGCTCTTCCTCAAGTAAATACAATTCTGGTCTTCGTGATATTGATTTGGCAATGTTTATATTGGCGATAACTATTTTTAGAGTCAAATATATATGTCATTTTGGCACCTGATTGAAGACTCACAAGAAAAGGTGTTTTTAAATAATCTAATAATGTAGCAATCTACTCATTTCACCTCACTGATGGCCAACAGTTGCTTTGGCATCATTTTTTTTTCAAGTAGAAAAGAAATGTTCACCTATAGTCATGCAAAAACCACTGTTTTCAATGTTTGTGTCCAGCCATCCACTGTTTGGCCGTCATGTACCTTTGTCAAGCGGTTCTGGATTCATAATGACACAGTCCGGTCTGATCGTGACCAATGCTCATGTGGTTGCTAGCAGTGCACCAGTAACGGGCCGTCAAAATCTACGAGTGCAGCTACACGATGGCCAGACATACGAGGCCTCCATCAGAGACATAGACAAGAAATCTGACATCGCAACTATCAAAATTAACCCAAAGGTGAGAATCATTTCACAAGCATTAATGACTTTATCTGTTTAAGACTGTTAAACATAACAGGACAATTTAAACTGTTTCCTTGGTCTCTTTAAAAAAAAATTTTTTTATTGTACTGTAAATGTGGAACAAGGCCTTGAGTCTGAAAATTTTTAATTTTCAACCTTTCTTGCTGTCACCATATTTTTCTTTACAGTGTTTTCTGACACAAAGCCTATTAGTCAATAGTCCAGAGTTTATCTTTCAAAAACTTCCAGAGTATAAAACCTCAGCACACATCATCCAAAACTGGCTACACCTTTGACTCTTAACTCCCATGTTTATGACTCCAGAGGCAGATGGTTTATATCACACAATCCGCCTCGTCTAGACACACTTGGACTTGTTAATTGTAGCCTGCTGCACATGTTGACCTACATTTGTGTGTGGGAATTCAACAGGTGTTGTGTTGTAAGAGCTGTTTTGTTTCCTGATTCATATGGATCTGATTATGGAGATGCACATTTGGTCTAGTGCATATTTCCATAGCCCATTTTTGATTTAGAGTATCAAAGAAAAAATATTCAGAGTAGGGACTGCTATCGAAACAAAAGTTGAGGAATGTCCCCACGTCAGAGAGTCTGGATTGCTTGCAAATATTTTGTTTCTGTTTATAGCAGCTCATGTCATTTCCCCATCTTTTGCTCTGCAGCCTTAGACTTTTTCCACACTGCACCCAATTCTGATCTTTTGGACAGACCACCCATGTGTTTTTGCAAGTAATGAAATCAGTCCAGTTTGTTCAGGTAGTGCTTGTCACATATGGTGAACCCAGTGGCAGAGAGGTGTAGGATCCAATGCAAGCAGTTTATTAGAATGAAACAAAAACACAAGAAAACCAGGAATCTAAAAAACAAGGGCTGCATTCAAAATTGCACACTTCCATACTATATAGCAGGCGAAAAACAGTATGTGTCAAAGGAAGTATGTCTGATTTCACAGTACTCATAATAGAGTATGCAAAAAGTACCCGGATGACCTACTACTTCTGGTGTGATTCTGAAATGTGCATATGATGGACACAGGAGAGAATTTGTGAATGGCAGTGAAGCTACACAACTGACGCTGGTAGGTCATGTAACAATGACAACATGGCGAATGTAGTACATCCAGATTACATTCGTATTACACATATTCATACTATATAGAGCAGAGGTCCCCAACCACCGGGTCGCGACCCACTACCGGGCCGTGGAAGAATTGCTACCGGGTCGCAAGAACGTTCTGGGAAAAATGTGTATAGATATGACACTCTGTTATTTATTTATGTTAATGATTGTTCTAATTATTCTGTATTTTCTTTGTGTGCGATTGATATGGAGTAGCAATTTGACAATTTCATGTTAAATAAGTAAATGAAAGATTGCTCTGATCTGTCACATATTAGGAGTTAAACGGATCGCAGTTGATCCGTAATACGTACGGGTGAGAGAGACCCTACCATTCGGCACGCACGTGATTCACATATTAATTTGCCAATTTACACATACAAGCAATTTTAAACCACAAGAAGAAGAAGGGGCTTAATTGGGAAAAGCACACTACCATACTACTCTACTATTTATGCCATATAAAAATCTACAGATATGCCATAAATATATTAACGTTATTCCAAATATAGCCAGTTACTTGTTTTGTTCAGTGTTTTTTAATGATTATTTTGAACAAATGGTTTAAAGACTCAGAAAGACTTGTTGCCACCTATTAGCGTAAACTGCAACCTGTAGGAAGCGTTAATGAAGAAAAAGATTCCATCAGTGGTGCACAGATTGACTGAATCATATTTCAGTTGATTTTATTTGCATGAATTGTTTGTGTTATTTCACCTGCAGAAAAAATTACCAGTGTTATCACTGGGTCAGTCTGCTGACCTGAGGCCTGGTGAGTTTGTGGTTGCCATTGGCAGTCCATTTGCGCTTCAGAACACAGTCACAACAGGCATCGTCAGCACAACACAGAGAGATGGAAAAGAGCTCGGCATCCATGACTCTGACATGGATTACATCCAGACTGACGCTATCATCAATGTAAGACAAGAATGCTGTTTGCAGGCTGCACTGATTGTTTAAAAAAACAGTTTTGGCTGAATTTGATTATCTCTTCCCCTTTTTATTCATCAACAATGGGAAGTATGGAAACTCAGGAGGTCCACTTGTTAATCTGGTGAGTAATAATGAAGATTTACATCTAGTTAGACAATGGTTATATACATTTAATAGTACTAGCTTTTTACATAATATTTCTGTCATGTTAGGATGGTGAGGTGATCGGAATAAACACACTAAAAGTCACTGCAGGGATCTCTTTTGCAATTCCGTCAGACCGAATCAGTAAATTCCTTGAGGAATCTAATGATAAAGAGCAGAAAGGTAAGCATCAAGCACAGAAGTAACGCACTAATCGCAAAAGTTTCATTTTTTTTGTTAGTATTTCCAAAATTAATGCATCAACACAAATATTAGCATGCAGAAATCTGAACTGTCAATGGATGTTCATTTTCATTCAATCATATTAACCTGAGATTACATTTTTGTGAGTGCCACCTCTTAAATGATGGTCTGCCAGTTAAAACAAAATGGCTACAAAACACAAATGTGTGAAACAGCCCCATCTATTACATCCTTGGTGTCCTTTACTTTGATTTCAGTCAAACAAAGGGTAGTCAGGACAAACTTCACACAGTCTCAAGCTATGAAGACTGCCTCAGGTGAGGTGATTGCTAGCAAATTTCACTTTGCTAGCTAGCGGCTAGTCATCTTGCCAGCCTGATGACATAAAAAATGCAAGCTACAACAGAATCAACATTTAACTGCTCTGTCATGGCATTAAATGACCATAAGAGGAACTAAAGAGGATACATTCGGAATGTTTTGGCCAGAAGGCTGAATTCGTTGGTTAAATATTTATTGAACATAATGTGAAACTGCTTTGCATGAATATGTCCCAGTAACCTGCTGTTAGCTAACTGCAAGTCAATATAACTCTTTGCTTCAGTGTTTAACGAATAAAACAGACAGGTATTTGTTCAATGCAAGTGTTCATGCTAAGCTACTGTTTGTGAATAACACTCAGTCCAGGGTACTACAGTTATCTAATGGTGTGTTCAAGTCCTCCTGGGAAGTTTGTATTTATGAGTTGGGAAGTCATAATTACGAAATCAGATGCATTAAAATCACTTTGGTTGGAGCAAGAAACAGAAACTGTAAGGTTCTGTAAACTGAACCGTTATTTATTTATTTTATTGTAATTGTACCGTAATATCATATTTTATCATATCATATACTTTAAAGTGATCATTTCATTAATTTCAACAAATTTAACATCACCATGTTTTCTAACTGACATGCCTCCAACCTGGAATCTCGAGGCTTCAAAACCATCCTGAGTTTCTCAGTCAAACTGACTATAGTGTGGTAGCATTTATGTGCGTTCAACTTGTAAATACAATCTTTCTGATATAACTTGAATGCACCATGAAATTGTACAAATATCTAAAAATAATCATTTCTCTTCCAGATCTAAAAGTCCTCAAGAAAAGGTTTATTGGAATCAAAATGGTCACTTTAACAGAGAAGTATGCCATGTCAATCTACAGCAATGCTTTGCTCATTTAATAGTGTCAAATTTACAAAATAAAGCCAACATATCCTGATTCCATTGCTTAAGTATCTAGGTTCAATCAGTAACCTTTCTTAGAGGAGTCATATGTGTCTGCTTTCTTTTCCTCAGCCTAGTCCAGGGGTTAAAATGGTATAATCCAGACTTTCCAGATATCGGTAGTGGAATTCTTGTCCATGAAGTTGTCCCAGACTCCCCAGCTCAGAAGTATGTCTCATCCAAAAAATAAATAAAGATTCTTTTCAAAATGCCTTTTAAGCTTAAATTTTTAATCATGCTGTTACATACACTGTAAAAAATAAGTGTAATTTTAACTGTAAAATTTTGTAAAAATGCTACGGAAAAAAACTGTTAATAGGTTAACAGTAAGTTCCCGTACTATATACAGAGGAAAACTGTAAAATATCTAACCCGACATTTCATGTAATTTTACAGTAAAATGCTGTTAATTTTACAGTTTTTAGAAGTAAAAATAACAGATCAATGTATAATTTACAGTCAAAAACTGTAAACTGATATTCCCAGAATTCCCTGCATGACACTCCACATTTGAAAGTATTTTGTTTAAATAATCATGTTTTTTTTATAGTTTTTGTTATTAGTTATGTATATTTGGGCTTTATGTTACATCTTCTGTTGTTTAATGAAAGTTTAATGCATTATTTAAGTATCATGTGTGTTACCATGATGGTGTTTTGTGTTTGCATGAATGACCTTCTATATATTAGTATATACTTCTGCTTGTGGTGAAGCTACTTGTGATGAGCTTTGATTCTTTATGTGGCTTTCTCTTTTACCACCTGCATTAGTACAAAACAGGTACAAAGGTACAAAACAGATTTTAATAGCAGTGTGCATTGTTGAATTTACTGGTTTACATTCAAATTTTCTTGTTTGTAAATTACAGTTTTATACTGTAAAATTTACAGTTTTTGGCCGTAAATGTGTTTACAGTTTTTCTGTATTTTTTTACAAAATTATTCTGGCAACCACAGCTGCCAAAATAATTTTGTAAAAACTACAGACTTTTTTTTACAGTGTACAGTACGTTTCGACAACATTATGAACTGATTAATCCAAAACAAATCATTATTCTCACAGAGGTGGGCTCGAAACAGGTGATATCATAGTGAAGCTAAACAGCCATCCTTTGGTCAACACTGGAGAATTACAGGAGGCGATTCAGGAAGACATGCCCCTCCTTCTGGAAGTTCGGCGTGGTAATGATGATCTACTATTTAACATTGAGCCTAATATCCTCATGCAGTGACAATATCAGAGATGGAAACCCGGAGGAGTGATATGAAGGACAAACAGCAGATTGGTAGAAGTGTGCTTGAGTTTCTACAGATGGATGAAAATGTGAAGATAGAGGAGCACAATTAACATGTCATTACATCTGGGTTTCAAAGGACAAATGGAGGGGAAAAAAACAATTGTGTACTTCTGAACAGTCATTTTTTTATTTTTTTTATTGTCTCTTAAATTGAATGTTATTAATGTCATGCTATTTTACAGTAAAACGCCACAGTATTACAGTGCCTTTCTTTCAAGACTGACATGGACTGACTTTAGAGATCAGTAATCATTTAGAAATATAAAAAATAGGCAATGTGTTGATACATTTTATACATATGCTACTGAATGTTTTTGCACATAAAGTGTAATATTTTAATTTCATATGATACTGTTAGGCCTGTCATGATAACAACTTTTTGTTGTGCGATATATTGCCCCAGAAATAATTGCGATAAGCGATATTATTGTCATATTAAAGAACATTTTATGCCTCTGAATATATAATCATAATGTAACAGCACAATAATGCAAGAAGGCCTACACACTTCCAAATGACAACAAACTTTTAGATCATGGAAATTAAGTATCAAAATATAAGCTACCTTAAAAAACCTGAATAAATAGTAAATAAACATTTTCTAACAAAAAGTGCAAAAGTAACAAGTACAAAAAAAGAAAAATGCACAAAGAACTTGTATGGAGATTTTTCCTGACCTTCTTTTCTCTGTAAATATTGCGCGATAAGTCGATATATTGATTATTGCGACAGGCCTAGATACTGTTGCTTTCAGGAAATTCTCCAGTCACAGTGTTCTTTGCACACAGCTTTTGTAATGACAATTGCTGATATTGTTTATTAGTTTTAATGAAGGCAAAATATTTGTACAATGAATATGTATTTTGATAAATGACTCCGGAATAGCTATTATTTTTCAAAGCTGACTTAAAGTGTCTGACACTGTTTTAAAATTTACAAGGACTTTTGTGATTGTAATCAAATAAATGTTTAGGATCACATCACAATCAATTTACTTACTATTTGTATCACACGGTGTATTCTGGAGCAGCAACAGGCAGAAGAAATCCAGACTTTGCGACATTAGTTCAGTCCTGTACCATCCTACATGTAGAGGAATAAATAAAAAGAGCTAAATTTAATATTTTTATGTTTATATTTATTTATTTATTTATTCATATTCTAGAGCAACATCAGTCTCATAAGGATTGGCTTTATAGATTGTTATGCCAGTAGATGATGACAAGTGAAAATCTTTGTGAGTGAGTCACTTGAATCATTCACTCAACTAATTCATTCAAAAACACTGATTCATTCAAGAACGAAACAGGTCTTGGTGGTTCTTTGCATCATTTACTCAACTGATTTGTTCAAGAACACTGAATCATCCAGGTACAAAACACCACTGTGTGTTGCTTGTGTGGCAATGGTGGTTTTGTTTGGAACTATTTTCGGTTTGGTAACAGACAAAGCAATAGTTAATTGTAACCTTAATAGTAAATTCAGGTTAATTGGTACATTTTTTCCCCAGTCCTCTCAATGGCAAAGCTGGTCCATCAACATAGAAATTTTTGCATTACACTGTGCTACTTTTCCATTTTTTTTAATTATAATTATTATTTTTAATGTAAACATGCATTAGACCAGGGGTGTCAAACTCCAGTTGCTGGAGGGCCGCAGCCCTGCAGAGTTTTGTTCCAAAGCTGCTCCAACACACATGTAGTTTTCAAATAAGCCTGAAGGACTTAATTAAATAGCTGGATCAGTTGCGTTTAATTAGGGTTGAATCTAAACTCTGCAGGGCTGTGGCCCTCCAGGAAGTGAGTTTGACACCCCTGCATTAGATGGATGTCTTTGACCAATGTGCTCTTAAAAAAAAAAAAAGGCGTCTGGAGACTTTGCATTTTTCCCCCATTCCACTCCTCACCTCACGTCTTTCAGTGCAAAAACACATTCTGTGTGAAGGGCTGCTAAGACATAAGTTTTCAGCATTAAAACGATGCATTTAGAGCTAGTGCTTGTTAGCATGGTTAGCCATTTAAAAAGAAACAAATTTTTTCTTAGTTCTCTTTGAGGTGGGACTGGTTGAGGATGAGTTTATACTTCACTTCCTGGAACTGTTTTCTCTCTCGTCACTATCCTAAATCCTCACAGACAGATGTTATGAAATAGCTTGCTGCAATCCAGAACTTCCTCTGTTTCCAATAATTCACAGTTTATAGTTTCTCAAAATATATTTTGAAGAATGTTGCTGGATAACATGTTCTCAACAAACGTTGTAACCTACTTTCCTTTTAAGGTGATCTCAGATGTTCTGCAGTGTTATTTCATCAAGGCACAATCCAAAACATCTTGCAAAGCCTGCGATGACTCCATCGCTGTCCTGAAGACAGGTAGGTGTGATTGGCACAGTGGTGGAATGTGACACTTATCTGTGCAAACAAACACATCTCATCCACACGGACAGCACAAACAAATTATAACACACTTGATTTTGTTTCTCCAAACATATTAGCAGTGGTTGCAGAAAAAAATACAATAATGTTAAGGTGCGTGATTCACATGGTCACTGTAGACACTATTTCACACACAATTAAGTCAGAAAAATTAAGTAAAAATTTAAAAAGAAAAACAATTTGGTTCAACCCTCAAAAGATGATAAATGTCAAACACTTTGTGTTAATAAATTGTATTATTTGGCAGGATACATAATCCTGTGAGTGGATGATTCATATCAAGTTCAAGTTCACAGGAAACCATTTTCTGGAAATAGGTCACTTCTGAACACGTGTCCACACACTGACTCACACACTAGTTCCTCTCTACTCTGTTCTGAGGTCGTTTAAAGGCAAAGAGTTTCTTTGTGTATCTTGGGCAGTTTGTTGTTTACTAGTTAGAAAAGTAAAGACAAATATTTTTTACATTGAGAATCTTAAAGGTTATGTTTATAGAGTAATTTTGACATATTTGCACTTGTTTTTGACATGGGCTGTGAGACTGTGTGCATGTAATCAGTCACAAAAAGTGCCTGATTTTTATTTCAGGAGGTGGCAAGGCTGAACATTCACAAACATTCTAGCTTTGCTAACATTATTGTTTACGCTAGTATATTTGTCGTTCTCAGTTTGTTTGTGAGCTGTTCTTCCACCACAAGTTTGCTTAACTCTTACACTGCTAAAAAAAAAAAAGTTTACAGTTACAATATCCTTAAACAAGATAAAATATACTTAGCAAAATTATGCATGATGTTAAGACTTGACAAAAATATTTTGTAATGTTTTAACATCACCTTGATTTATTCCAATTTTAAAAAGTCAATTCAACTTATATTCTCTGGAATCAACTCTTTTAATATCATATGTAATTTTGCTTGTCAAGTGAACTTGTTTAGAAATTATTACTAGAAAACAAGACAAAATAATGAGTATGAAAATGTATATACAAGACTTTAAATAAGATTCTAAATAAGTGAACATTACAGTCACAACAGCAGCCTAATATAGTATTGCTAAGCAAGATGATGTTGCAAATGGTTTGTCAATGACAAGAATGACTAGTCTACATTTTAGTTCAGGAGGTGGCAAGGCTCATTTACGCAACATTGACAAATATTCTAGCATTACTAACATTAGAAAAAACCAATATGCTGGTCAGAAAGTGCACATAACTGAACCTGATAATTTAGCTTTTAAAGTTTCCCTATTACACATTTATTGTAGGCTGTATACTGTATGTTAGTGAGAAAGAGTAAGGTCTTGAAAAACGTGAAGAGTCAGAAGGATGATGTAGTATTCTTTTTGGCTGCCAACACACTTTCACATGTACGTGTCCTAGTTTATTTTGGAGCAAGTAAAACCAAAGCTGTGACAAAGCAGTCTGAAAGCTCGAGACCTTCAGTGTGGACTTGATCTAAACTTCAGCAAACTTTTGTCTGGTTGTCTTGATTCATGTTGTGGTAGAGCTGTGGGATTGTGACATTACTGTGGATTTGGGGGCAGACTTCAAGAGTAGTTATTGTATTTTTTAGAATTTAAAAAAAAGAGTGGTTATTGGTATGCTATAATACCTAAAATATTCTGGACAGACTGCTTTGACCTAACAAAGCTCTGAGGGTAATACCAGAGCCACAGCAGTAGCACACATACTTATGGCACATAAGGTTTTTACTGCTCCTGTGAGGAGCAGTAAAAACAAGGCCAAACAGCGACATTTCACAATTCCACACACTCCTCCTCCCTCCTACTCTTTCCTGTCATCTTTCTGTAATAAAAGGCATCAACCTTTCTTGGCAAAAGTTAAAATTAGGTTCTTCGACATCTCCATTTCCTACAATATTAGATAAAGCTTAAAGTGATGAAGGCAGACAGATAATTTCTATCTAAACCAGTCAGGTTTAGGTTTGTAAGGCTATATCCTGTACAGTATGAGCACCCTCTGGAGGAACAGACCATAAGAATAAAACCAAACCAGCTCATGCCATATGCACCTGTAGCTACTGTATAAAAAGATATTGCAGATTGTTTGACCCTTATTGATCCTATTGTTTTAAGTGCTAATTAATTCATATATTTACATTACATATGTCTGTCTTTTGTAACTGCACTGTGTATAGTGCTTGAGTGCACTTGTTTGATGTTACTGCATGTTTTGACATGAAATTCATTGTGAGATGTTTTATTTTACTATAAACACTGCTTGGTTCCAGCTTCCTTTCGAAGCCAGTAGGCTGCTGTTGATTGACCACTAGATGATGCTGTTTGTTTAGACATCAGGGGCCCGTTCTTCATACGTCGCTTATTACATCCGAGATGAAATGTCACATCCAAGATGATATCATCGCGCTAAACCACGATCAGCAATGCAGCGATTGGCTGGCGGCAAGACAGCAACGCATTACATCATATAATTAAAAAAGA
The DNA here is from genome assembly GCF_001515625.1 of Sinocyclocheilus rhinocerous. Taxonomy (NCBI): domain Eukaryota; kingdom Metazoa; phylum Chordata; class Actinopteri; order Cypriniformes; family Cyprinidae; genus Sinocyclocheilus; species Sinocyclocheilus rhinocerous. The sequence continues at coordinate 21,440 of NW_015625579.1, forward strand.
CACCTGACGAAAAACTTGACAAATTTCTGGACTTTTATAAGGGAACAGCCAAGCGAACAAAACTACATAAATGTTATAATAGATAAATGAAATGTGTTTTCATTTTATTTTTTATTTTTTACACGATTCCCAATTATTTATATTCACGATTTCTAATTTTTTGTACAGGCTTTACATTTTTATTTCAATGTAGCAATTAGCAATTCATTTAATTTTATATTTGAACAGATTTGTTACGTGACAGCATTATTTAAAGTTTCTTAAGGGTCAAGATCATGTTATCTGCATCTCCTGCAGTTCCATCAAGCCACTCCCATAATAGCTATCTCTCAAATTAATGCACGACTCTACATCTGTATAGCATGTGTGTAAGACTCGAATACAATTATGAAGTAATAATTTTATGACGAATAAATCTTTCAGTGAGTAAAACTGGCTGTGTCTATAGTATTAAAGACTA
>NW_015625579.1:22592-39772 GCF_001515625.1 Sinocyclocheilus rhinocerous
CAAGATGATATCATCGCGCTAATCAGGATCTGGCTAATTTGGTTCTTCGAACGCACGTGTTGTTGATGATTAGTATGGCTGGATTGAGTTATCTGAGATAATTGCGCGTTCATGGGTTGGTTTAAAAGGGGCTATGAATCGAAACTCTAAACCACGATCAGCAAAGCAGCGATTGGCTGGCGGCAAGACCGCAACATAATGACATCATATAATAAAAGACACCTGACGAAAAACTTGACAAATTTCTGGAATTTTAATCCAAGCGAACAAAACTACATAAATGTTATAATAGATAAATGAAATGTGTTTTCATTTTATTTTTTATTTTTTACACGATTCCCAATTATTTATATTCACGATTTCTAATTTTTTGTACAGGCTTTACATTTTTATTTCAATGTAGCAATTAGCAATTCATTTAATTTTATATTTGAACAGATTTGTTACGTGACAGCATTATTTAAAGTTTCTTAAGGGTCAAGATCATGTTATCTGCATCTCCTGCAGTTCCATCAAGCCACTCCCATAATAGCTATCTCTCAAATTAATGCACGACTCTACATCTGTATAGCATGTGTGTAAGACTCGAATACAATTATGAAGTAATAATTTTATGACGAATAAATCTTTCAGTGAGTAAAAAGTGTCTATAGTATTAAAGACTACACAAAATTATTATATTATCTTTAAATAATTTTTTAATGACTATTATTTTTAAATTATTGTCCCTGGATCAGTAGGATACTCTTGTAATAAAAATAATGTTCTTTTTAGCAGCATCATATGACCCCTTTAAGTTTACGGACGTGTTGCTATGACAGCAACTCCGGGATGAGCTTCGAAGAACCAAATAATCCAAGATCATGCCAAATCGTCAACAATCAAATCCAGTATGCTAACATATGAAGAACGGGCCCCAGGTAAGTCCTGCTCTCTGAGAGACATGGCACAGTGCTGCATCTCTTTTCTTTTGTTTATTCTAGTCTTTTTCACGTTGGTTGTGAGAACCAGAGTTGTTTTTCCACCAGAGGTTTGCAAACAAAAGGACAAAAATGTCCTTAATCAATATTTTTCGTCTTGTTTACAGCTAAAACATCTCATGAAGTAAGTAGTAACAAGTAACAGTCCATTTTCCCAGTGTTGCAAATATTTATCCACCCGTTGATTTAATGCAAAGCCATTCTCTCTGTGTATAGTTTTTAATGTTTTAACATCACCTAAATTTCTTAGCTTTAAAATAAATTAAATATGTATATGTTCTCTAAAAGCAAGTCAATGTAATTTTGCCTGTCAAGTGAACTTGTTTAGACATTTCTACTGGAAAACACACACAAAAAAAGTAAAAAATATGTATTTTTGTTAAATTATAAAGTAAATAAGATTTTGTTTGCACAAAAATCATGAGAAAATATGCATGGTGATATACTGTAAATACTGACACTGCATGCCAGATCTCTTTGTTTGTCCATGTGCCAATGAACTCTTTCATGCTAATTGCGAAACATTATAACAAGAAGACAAGCCAGAAATCATTTATATGTTCCTATCATTTATAATGCATTCTGGTTTTTGCACTATTGAGAATCACTCACAGAAATATACAATCACACATTGAGTTGGTTCAGAGGGGCCCTCCCACATAGAGACTACTTTTCCCTAGAGTCCTCCCCTGGTAATGTCCTGGCCGGGATTTCTCAATTGCCTAAAATATCTGGGTTTTGGCTTTGAAAAGTTTGACCAATAGCATGCAGGTATTGTACATAATCAGTTGTGGTGTGCAACAAGGTGGGATCTACAGAGAACTGTCAAATCAATGCAAATACACATACATATAATGTATGACTGTAGAGAGCACGTCAAAAAGAAAACAATGCCATCAAACAATGCAATTTGCAAATCCAGGTCAGGACATGTCCAGGAAAAAGAGGATGTATGATCATCCTACCTTCTGCAAGCGGTAAAAAAAGCATTGGGGATTTATACCTCTGGAACACATAGTAGACAAAAGCGGTTAAACTCCGGTCACAGACACACATGCATCTGCTCCACTGTCACTGTGCCAGTAGGCTACAGATAATCTGTTTCCTGCACACGCTGTGCTAATGCTCATGTTATGACATCTGGTTTATTGATAAAATTAATTACGATGATTTTTGGATAAAAATTAAATGTTGTTAAACTCAAAGCAAAATGCTTGATGCGAACTACCTCAAAATAGAATTACATTACCTTTAATGCTCACCAAAGACCAGTTAAAATCATTTGTGATTAGTCAATTGTTGTTATTCAAACTTGCTAAAAGAAACCACTGAGTAGAAACACTGAATCTTTTGGTCGATCTGCCGGGTTCATGGCTGTGATATGTAAATGACCCATCTGTCAGAGAAAGTCATCCACATGGCAACTACATTTCAATGAGTCCTGAGTTGACCCCAAAAAGCCCACAAGCTATCCATGACAATTTGTTGTCTCGCAGTATATACTTGAAATATGTGAAACTTGCTGTGTGTAATGCATGTCAATCATACAGTGATTATGTGGTAAAGGTCACATGAGGAGACAATACAGGATCTTATTGGCTCAAACCCAGACAAAAGAAACTGTGCAATCAGAGATAATCTATACAAATCAGAACAGATAATCATTCTAATCTCTGGCACTGACAGTTGAGAAATTAGTTACAGCTGTTACTAAGCAGCATCAAAATGGGGAGACTAACAATATGGTAATTTCATGATTTTATTAACTAAAGGTGTATATCATATATGCAGGGGCTGAGCTGTATGTGCATGAGTTTGTGTTTGTGTCCATGAGCTACATCTCAGAGAAGAGTATGATTCATGTACTGAATAGATGTTGGACTGCTGACTAATGCTTCCTTTAGGCCTGAATATCATTTGCAGTTATAGTAGTGATGACACTGGTTACAAACCACAGCTAATTTATGAGTTTGGGTTATGGCGATTCCCAAATGGCAATATTGAATATGGGTATTGATTGGTTTTATATGACATATATGTCCAAAAATGAATTACACATACATACATACATACATACATACACATTTGTATGGGCTAGATATATTTTAATATATGATTTTCTTTCAATTTTTAATAGCTTTCATATATGGTTTTTACTTTATATGACAATATATTTCATAAAAATTTAAAGGGGTCATATGATGCGATTTCAATTTTTCCTTTCTCTTTGGAGTGTTACAAGCTCTTGGTGCATAAAGAAGATCTGTAAAGTTGCAAAGACTAAAGTCTCAAATCCAAAGAGATATTCTTTATAAAAGTTGAGTCAGCCACGCCCTCCTAAAACAGCTCGTTCTAAAACGCCCCCACATATCTACGTCACTTTGTGGGAAGATTTGCATAACGCACATTTGTGTATGGGAAATTTTATTTTTTTGTTTTTAACAGTAACATTTTTCTCTCATTTGCATGACATATGCATGACATATTGATGAATCATGGTTTCTGCATGAAAAGTGCATATATTACTGAAACATTTCTGAAAAAATACATTTGTATGACACAATTTAGCGCACCCACGTACAAAAACAATTTGACTGATGAAAGCATGCAATTTTGTTTGTTAGCTTTATGTAGGCTGCAAATGGTTTATGTTTGTATTTTAAGCCTGTAATAAACCATTTGGAAAGTACATTAAAATTACTGTTTAACATAAAATTATTACTGTTTAACATTAAATAACATTAAAGGCCAAACAAAAATTCAGGAAGTGAAAACAGATTTAAGGCCGCATTTAAGGATAAACTAAACACTTGAGGGATGTAAAATATGCAACTCTCTTGCACATCAAATTTAGTCCAAGGGCTGGTAGTTTTAGACGCCTGATCTAAACTTTTAATATCTCCCTTAATCTTTGGCTTCTTCCTTTTATAGCTCATGACTGCAGTTTTTTTTTTCTTATTTGTTTTTCTCTTTTGTCAATACACTATTTCCAGATGTTTTATTTTCAACAATTGAGGCCACCCTGTGGTGTTTTGATGAAATTTAAGACAATGGGCCTGGTTCACTGATAATTTTATATGAATACATTGCAGGTGTGTACACTACACACATACTGTATTTGTTCTTATATTACTTGTAATGTTGATGATTTTGACTTATTCTAAAAGAGGGTGTACTGTATGTCCACAGCTAGTATTTACATAAAACACACTCAAACCATGTCTATAAGTGCTTTCACCTTTCTCTCTCCTGCTCACTCATGATCTCCTTCTCATGTATTACTCTTGCTTGAGCACACATAGAAAAGATCTTTGAGCAAAGCAATTCCCAAAACCAGTAAAAATACAATATAAACTGTTTTTAGGCCTTCACTACACACAGTTGTGTTTTGGACCTCATTTGACCTCATTTGACAGCTGTGCATATACAAGCTATTTTGTCATTTCAGTTTTATTTATTGTTATTCAGAGAAAAAGCAATACTTTGCTTGGTTATTTTATTAGATGTTTTATTAACAGATTTCAGGAGGAGCACGTTCAGTTAATTTACCTAATTAACACGAGAGGAGCACAATCAGTAATCGGTAATCAATTACCAAGATAAGAGGTGTATATATACACAGCAGACTTGCCTCTGTTCCTTGACAGTTTCCTAGCATCCCTCCACCACCCCATCACCTCACTTCTAACTCCTTTATTTTATTTGTTTGTAAAGCGCTTTATACATACAGATTGTACTAATAACTATCCCTATCTCAAACCGGGGGTACTCTGGATTCGGGCCAAAATTCCAAGCTCGGAGCGCCAATTATGCTTAACCTTTACTGAATTTATTATATGTAATTGTGAACTCGTGAAATGATATACCCTTGGGGTTGTTAAGATTTTTAAATGCTTTTGAAAGAAGTTTTATTTGCTCACCAAGGCTGCATATATTTGATCAAAATAAAAGCTGAATTTTCAGCAGTCATTACTCTGGTCTTCAGTGTCACATGATCCTTCAGAAATCATTCTAATCAAGAAACATTTCTTATTATTATCAGTGTTAAAAACCGTAGTGCTGCTTAATATTTTTGTGAAAATTGTGATGCAATTTTATATCTGTAATCTCTGACAAATAGAAATATCAAAAGAACAGCATTTATTTTAAATGAAAATCTTTTGTAACATTTTAAATGCTATTACTATCACTTTTGATCAATTTAATGAATTTATTTCAAAACAAACAAATCGATCTTACTGAGCCCAAACTTTTGAATGGTGAAAAATTTCTTGTTTCTAAGACCACTGGGCATGTGATTTTTTTTGTGTGGAAGTGGTTTCAGTTGGTTTTAAATGTTATTGTAATTTATAATACATTTTAGTGTTAACATAATGATGAATCATGATTTCTGCATGAAACGTGCATATTTTACTGAAAATTTATTGAAATGGTATGTGAATGAGACCCAATGTCTATGCATATGTTGGTGTCCCCTGTTCCCTGAATTTTCCTCATAACCTCAGAGGAACAGACTTTTAATCACTCACTCCTTCAGAGTTCTATTTCTGGAGGCTGAAGTAAGCACATGTGGCCATTAATGCAGCCCGCCTCGCTAGAGAGTTTGCACACAGACTGCTAGGGGAGAGGGAACTGCAGAGAGTGCTTTTGCACAATTATACTTTGGCAATTACTTACTGAATCTCAGCTCCACAGAGACACACACTAAAACACTATTACAAATGGAGCATCTAAGCTATGGTAAATCACCTTTGAAGCTAATCTGAACGCATATTATGTAAAACCATTACGATGGAGATGATGAGACTGAGCGAATAGGGTGTGTTTTATTTTCCTGGCTGAAAACTGGCAGTGTTTGAAGATTTCAAATAGCAGACACATTTTCTCTTAGCACTCACCAAGATTAAAGGGCTTCCAGAAAGCATATTACACCTTTTTCCTCACATACTTTTCCCACATATTTTCTCTCCAATGAAGGTATTTGTGTCTCTCTTTCTCTGTTTCTGTTGTTCTGTTTATCTCCTTTTGTCCTTGTCCAAGAACGTCTTTCCAACCACATTCTTCACATTCATTCAATTAATTTTACTCTACAGATCTGCCAGCAGATGGGAAGAGGAAGAGAGCACTTGCTTTGTTTTTTTATTTATGCCACTCCAGCAGTAGCAGACCCACCGTCTCTCAGAGTAGCAGGTGCTTGTGGGTGATAAGAACTACCTGTCAACTGGTTCACTCTCACCTGTCACATTCAGGCTGCTGTGGAGTGCTAGACACGGTCAGACCACTGCAGTGTGTGTGGCTGTGTACATTGAATAAGTAATACATGCATTCAGTAAAATCAAAGCAAATAATCACATAGAAAATCATTGGTTTAATTAATACCTCAAATTCAGGTTCATTCAATTGAATGAATGAATTATTTTCAATCAATTTTAATTTTATTAATTCATTAAATGGAAATAAAATCAAACATTTTTAGTTTCATGGAGGTACAATAAAAATTAACATTAGTTGATGCATTAGTTTTCTATATGCTCTATGATCAATATTTTACAGCATTTATTAACCTTTGTCAACTTATGTTAGTTCACAGTGTGCTGCTAACTAATGTTAACAGATAAACTTTTGATTTTAAAAATGTATTAGTTAATGTAGAAATTAACATTAAGATGTTTTAATGTTGCAGAAGTATTGTTTATTTGTGATTCATGTTCACAGCACTCTTAAAAATAAAAGTTCCAAAAGAGGAATTTTGCAGTGATGCCATAGAAGATTCAATTTCGGTTGCCCAAAGAACCTTTAAGTGAACAGTTCTACCAAAGAACCATATTTCATAGAGTGAAGAACATTTTAATAATCTAAAGTACCTTTTCCCATGGATTCCATGGATGTTATAGGTTCTTAATGGAACCATTGATGCCAATTAAGACCTTTTATTTTTAAGAGTGTGAAACCTTAAAGACCAAATTCTGTAAAAACAATATCATTGACCTCAATATGGGGTCTTTGCAGCTTGAAAAAGGTCCATATGACATGTACTACTTTCCATGTTTTCTGCAAATTTACAATAACTTTTTGTGAAGAACATTTCAAATACTTTTGAATGAATCAATTGATGCAATACAGTCTGAATGATTCATTTCAAATTGGACTGATCTGGTTCTCAAGTTCTCAGTGACTATTAGTGAACTAAGATTATTAGTGAATAGCAACTTCGGCCTATACAGTACAATTTGCACATTTTGTTTCTAAAACCTGATCTGATATTTATGGTGCTTTTGTGTCTTTTTTGTTTTGTTTTTGAAGCTTAAAAGCTGCCGTGCCTATTAAAGGGATAGTGCACCCAGAAAATGAAAATCATTTACCCTCATGTTGTTCCAAACCAGAACACAAAGAAGATATTTTGAAGACTGTTGGTAACCAAACAGTTTCAGCTCCCATGTTTCAGTATGGACAAAAAATACAATGTAAGTCAATGGGAACCAAAACTGTTTGTTTACCAACAATCTTCAAAATACCTTCTAACTTCTTGATTCCAATACATCCTCTCTGTATGGTGCATTATTGTATGTGGACTGTAAGTATCGGAGACTATGGAGTACTGTGATAATCCTGTGGAGCCAGTACTGATTACAGAGGTGCTGTTTGCAATAAATTCAGTATTGGGGGGCTTACACAATTCCATTATAAACAATGCAAAATGAAGCTAAGTGGCTTGTAAAAACAAAAGCAGAGATGGTTTACAGGCTGGGTAAGAATGACTTAGTCACACAGATTGAATTAAGAGTCCAAGTAAATATAAATTAACTCGCTGTTGTAAATACATATAGTTGTTAAAGTAACTGTAAGTGTAGGATTGCTGAAATTAAGCTAATAAAAAAATGCTGGGGTTTCCATGTTTTATGGGGACATTACATAGACGTAATGGTTTTTATATACTTTCTTATAAACAATACAAAATGAAGCTAAGTGGCTTGTAAAAACAAAAGCAGAGATGGTTTACAGGGTGGGTAAGAATGACTTAGTCACACGGATTGAATTAAGAGTCCAAGTAAATATAAATTAACTCGCTGTTGTAAATACATATAGTTGTTAAAGTAACTGTAAGTGTAGGATTGCTGAAATTAAGCTAATAAAAAAATGCTGGGGTTTCCATGTTTTATGGGGACATTACATAGACGTAATGGTTTTTATATACTTTCTATCCCCTTACACTACCTCTAAACCTTCACCTCACACAAAACTTTCTGCATTTTTAGATCTTCAAAAAACGTAATCCTGTTTGATTTATGAGCTTGTTTCCTCGTGGGGACCAAAAAAATTAAAAATAAAATCTCCTCACAAGGACAAAATGTACTAGTATTACTATACTTGTGGGGACATTTGGTATACATAATATAAGGAATACCAGGACCACACACACACACAAAATTGGAAAGCCCATTAAATCAAAAGGGAAAACAAGCTCATTACAAAACTAAAATTCCAGTCATTTTAGTGTAACAAGTTGCCACACCCACAGCAGTGAACTCCTTCAAACCCCAGAGTGTTTGAGAAGCTGGAAAATTAATGGGATTTTTGTGTAGGAGTAGCATATTTCACAACAAGCTTTGGGGTTCACTCCAGGCTAGCCTGGCTCTGGGTCCACTTTCACTCAGTGTGATTAAATCTTATTTCGTGTTATTTCATCAACATTATTCTTGCAAACTTACCCTCTGATGATCAGCCTCATCTTTCAGGCATAAACCATCTGGAGGTGTTTTCAGCCACCATAGTCACACAAGATGTTAATCAGCACCCACAACATTATGTAGCAAGCAAGATAAGAAATGCAAACAAAGCAGTTTTCCTGAGAAAAACATGTAGTCGGTACAACATATAGATGCTTACACTATCAGTTAGTGACAGAAGTTGTCTCTTGAATAATTTATGGAATGTTTTTATTGCCTCTTTCTTTACATTTTATGACCTGATATTTTTGTATTGAGTGTTGTGAGATATTGGGTTTGTTGTGATAATAGTGCTAGTGGTGTCTGTGGGAAAGATGCTCTTTAGAGTGTCCAATAAATATGACACGTGATGAACAATACAGGTGCAACCCTTTTATAGGAACAGAGGAAACTGTTTCCCATCCTTGCCTTAAACTTCCCCAAACTGGACAGGGAAAATTATGGAGTTAAAGCATTTTAAACTAAAACATCCCATTAATATTTAATCTTTAAAAGACAATTACACATTGATATAACTGAGTAAACATGCCTACACACGTGACATCACACAGAAGAACAACAAGAACTGCACGCAATGAGCCCAGTTCTATACTCAGCTGAACTTTCAGTGACAGGAGTTTTAGTGAATTATTTACTAAAGCCTGCAGTGCAGAGGAAAAAGCATATGCATTTAAGCGCTTTGTGTACCTATATTTTCAGATTTCAGTATTCGATAAGGAAAATCCAGTACATTTAAAATATACAATATATACACTTTTAAAATTACAGGTTCTTTATTGGCAGCAACCTTTGTTTACACAATAGGTTATTTAAAGTGGCAAAGGGTTCTTCAGATTATTAAAATGATCTTTACACTAAGGGAAAAAATGTGTAATTAAATGTATTTTTTGTTGAACCCAAAAAGGATTTCCTATAAACCTTTATTTTTAAGAGTGTACAGTAGAATCATTCCACAGAGATTCAGTTTGTGTTTGCAAATTCACATTACAATGCCCATTTCATTTACTATATTTATATATATTCAGACCATTTACAACATTACTAAATGAACTAGTCCTCCACCATACACAATATCTTTGAATGTTTTTGGGGAAAAAAACATTATGGCTGTTGATCATAACTGAAAGTGCATTCTTTTACATCTATACATAGATGAAAAGAGTTTGATCTTTTTCAAATGCTAGCCAGCCTGCTGTGCGTGTGCCTGTGGCGCAGGGAAGCTGAAGGGGGTGGATGGTCAACCTGTCTTATCCTATTAGCATAACTGAAGCAAAAGCAGAACCACCAGTCTTCTCTTCCTCTTCTACTCTTGTTCTTATATGTGTTTTCATGTAAATTTACATTACTTGCTTTTAATATACAAAGAAAATGAAAGTCTGTTTACAGTAAATTCAAACATAATTATAGTGTTCTTATCGTACCTTTGATAAATATGGGGTGTAATATTGGAAGTCATGGTTTACTTTGGTTAGATACAGCTTACAGTCTGTTGATTCTATGACATTTTATTAGGCTGCTTAATTTGAGAAAGACATAAATATAGCATCAGATGTGATCCTGGATCAGACCAAATGTAGGTTTATTACTGTTGTTGATGCAATAAATGACAATATGGTGTGTGTGTCACGTTTTCCTACATTACTATTCCCACAAGGATGGTAAAATCTGAAATCACTATTGTGGGAACCAACCATCAGTTGTCATGGGGAAAATGGCTTGTTAGACATACTATATTTTTCTTAATGTAACTGCAGACAGGTAAGGTAAGGTAAGGTAAATTCCCCACAATGACAGAAAAACAAACATAAAAAAAAAAACATGTTTATTGTATCTTACTTTGTTTATGTGCAGAAAAAATGGCTAGAGGTGTCCATGTGGACGCTATTCCGTTTTCTGGCTCACAGTGTACAGTACAGTACACCTCCATATGCAAAATAAACAACCGCATCCTGACTTCTAGACATCCTGTTATGTAATCTCTCTCTCTCATTATATATATGAAAATAGAGAGGGAAAGAAAGACCAAGGTATGCCCTGACTGTTGACATCTTAAGTGGCTCTGGCATCAGCACTTTATTGCGTAACGTCCTCCCAGGGTCTGAACATGTGAACACAAAAAGGTTTCCTTCTTTACCACAGGACACATCCTCTGCACTCTAAAGAGGTTTTCCATCAACATACTGTAAAATAACTATGATCAGAACTAATAGCTAAACATATAACGAGAGCATTACACCTATTATCTCAGTGTCAGAGCTTCTGAACATAGTTTTATTTGTTTTTTTCCCCCACCAATTTAATCACAACAGAGACATTTTTCAGTTGTATTCTGTGTCACAACATAATATAATATGCAGTATGATTACACCATGTTGTGTTACCAAAGCTACGTTTAAATGAAGTGATAAACTCTCGGATTTTGTTGGTGGCACTTTGCCATCAAATAAGGAATACACAGTCTTTAACCTGCACCGCACGGTCATCATCATCACCACCACCTGGCTCTGAATACAGAGGACTCTTATTTGAAATCATCTTAAAACATAACAGAAGTTATGTTAACAGAAGAAGACAGACACTGAATTTATCTCATGTAAGGTAATTTAACCAAACTGAGATTATAACTTTAGCTTTGGATGTATTTAGCAAAAGTCACCTGCAAACATAGCAGTTTTTGTTTATGTGATTTGTAGTTTAACTAAGTAGAGTCAGACACTGGTTTTCTCTCAGTATTCAATGAATAAGTCTTCAATGGCCATTTTGCTACAAGAAAGAAAATCCTTCAGAGGAATCTTTAGTCCCATTTTACACTATAGTACACACACCAGCAGCCGCAAAATACTACAATGGCAGATGTGTTTTAAAAATTGTCCTTGATGAATAAAGAAGAAAGAAAAAACTCAAAGATGGAAAAAGAAGGAGTCCAAAATAACTTTACAAGTTGCCATGGTGATGATGAAAAAAATAGCCCTGGCTTTACCTGTTGAGGGCAGTCGTGTGTGTGCTTGCATGTGCGTATAAAATAAACACGTGTTTCACATTTGTTCTCCCAGGAAAGAAAGAAATGCAGAAGGAAATGGAAAATGTTGTGTACATATATCAAAAAAAAGTCTTAACTGTACTATTTACTTGAGTCATGAGAGGCTATGCAATATAAAAATTACAGTAGGTCTATCTCTCAATCTTTCACTGATCAGTGGCTAACTTTAGCTGTTTATTTCCATTTTATTAGGTACCAGACTGTTAAAAGCAATAGTTAAAAATGTAAAAATGTACTCACCCTCTGGCCATGATCTAAGATGTAGATTATTTTGTTTCTTCTTCGGAACAGATTTAAAGAAATGTAGCATTACATCACTTGCTCACCAATGGATCCTCTGCAGTGAATGGGTGCCGTCAGAATGAGAGTTCAAACAGCTGATAAAAACATCACAATAATCCACACGAATCAAATAGATCAACTAACATCTTGTGAAGTGAAAAGCTGTGTGTTTGTAATAAACAAATCCATTGTAAGACGTTTTTAATTTAAAACCTTTGCTTCCCATCTGAATGAGGAGAGAAATGTGCACATATCAAGCACTGTTTACAAGTGAAAACAGTCCAAAACAGTTATAAACAAATAAGTTGGTGAATTCTGATGTGAGAGGACAACAGGGGATGGACTTTATCAGTGGAGGAAGCGTTATTATGGAATATATGGACTGGTATTTTGGCCAGAAGCGAAGTTAAAGTTAAACCACTTTAATGATGGATTTGGTTTTTTACAAACACATAGATTTTTGCTTCACAAGACGTTAACTGATGGCTGGAGTCGTGTCCATTACTTGTGATGCTTTTACTCTCGCTATTGTGTATATAATCAAGCTTATTATGTAAGCACTGGGATATTCTTTTTTTTGTTAAAGCTGTCACAGAGCCCAACTGTATAACATGAATTCCTTTACTTTTGAACAGAGCTTTGCAACTTCCTTGGACTTAAAAGAACTCATATCTTCCATCGACAATCTCTCCCACTGGCCAAACTGCAATTTGTCAAGCAAACGTCACATGTAATAAACTGGCTGCACGTGAGCCGGGAGCGCTCAGAGAATTCTAATACGCATGAGCACACGTACCGACTGCGCGCTCTCTCTCTTCACCTTCTACTGTCGAACGTGTTGTATTACAGTGCCTAATTTAAAATCATACAAAGATTACAATTTTAACTCCGTAGATGCGGACGACGGGATTCAGTTCAATTAAAGGTGATGATGTGACGATAATCAAGTCCGTTAAAGGTCTTTTCAGCACACTGGACAGCACTCCTCGACAATGACCGATACTTAACGGCGTTCATTTTTACCAAACAGAATGGAAAGCAGCATAGATGAGCCACCGAGGACCCAAAGGGAGATCACGGACAAAAACTCACAACAAATCAGCTGCTATTGAAATTAGACAGGAACATGAACTTGTTGGATATATTTCTAGAGTCGCTCATCGTTGTAATTGCAGTTGTGTCACTCGTGGCGAACTTGCTGGTGTTACTATGTTTCACCTGCAGCGCACAAGTTCGTTCACAGGTGCCGGGGATCTTCATCATGAACCTCTCATTCTGCAACATCTTCATCGCTGTTCTCAACATGCCTTCTACCCTACTTGGGGTCGTAAAACACCAAAAGCCTTTTGGCGACCACTTTTGTTATACAGTGAGTTTTATGGATACTTTCCTGACTACCAACACAATGTTGAGCATGGCAGCTCTCAGCATTGACCGCTGGATAGCCGTGGTTTTCCCTTTGACTTATTCCAGCAAAATGAGACTCAAGAATGCCGCACTAATGGTCAGCTATGCTTGGCTTCACTCGCTCGCATTCTCGCTCACTAGTCTCCTGCTGTCCTGGGTCGACTACAGTCCCGCGTACGCGTCATGCACCTTGCACCTGAGAGAAGATGCTGAGAGCCGTGTTCACTTCATGGTGTTCACCGCGGTGTTCCACGCATGTACTTTCGCCCTCTCGCTTTTCATCCTTTGCTTTACTTACCTGAAAGTGCTACAAGTGGCGCGCTTCCATTGTAAGAGGATAGATGTTATAACGGTGCAGACGCTTTTACTACTTGTCGACATTCACCCAAGGTACATGTAAAACATTATATAGTAAACATTACAGTATTTTACTTTACATATTATAAGCATGTGTATTCGTGACTTGTTCTTTGAAACTTTTTAGTGTGAAACAACGGTGCTTACTGGAGCAGAAGAAAAGGAGACAGAGGGCCACCAAGAAAATCGGCATATTCATCGGGTCGTTCGTCCTGTGCTTCGCCCCCTATGTCATAACACGGTATTACATTATGACAATTCATTTTAGTGGAATGGAGAGCATAAAATAATAAAAATAATAGAACACGGTATTACATTATGACAATTCATTTTAGTGGAATGGAGAGCATAAAATAATACAAGTAATAGAATAATAATTATAAATATTCTAAAAATTTAGCACATACTTTTGACATGATATGGTAGGCTACCTGCGAGAACAGATATGGCAATAATAAGTGTTTATGTCTACAATAGTACAGTTATCAAATTTTTTTTTTTACTTCAGTGAACATTTCTCTGAGAGATAATAATACATAATTAAAATTTTTTTTTTTTACATATGACATGATTTAGTGTTATGGAAACAGATATTATGGTAATTCAATCGCAGTAGTAAGTGTTCATATGTATAACAGTACAAGGTAGACTGGGGCTAGTTGTCACATTTTTTACTTTTACAGTAAATATTTCTCATAGTGGGTTATTTTTGAAAGCCAGTTTCTGTATATTTACATATATACCTTAAAGCAAGGAATACGATAAAGATATTGAACATTTACACTGTTACTGCCCTGTAAAATAATAATAATAATATTACAGTTTGTTGCAAGTAGGCCCTATTATGTAATTTAATTATTAAATAAACCTCTGTATTAATTCGACTACTACACTGCGTGCCAGAAAACATTAATTTATAGTAATTTGTTTACAACATGGCCATGAATCGTCTATTTCTTAAATACAATGCCATATTAAATGTTTCTATAATAATATAGATCATTCTTTTCTCCTAGAATGACTGAATTGTCTCCTTCAGTAAAAATCGACCATTATTGGGGGATCATGAGCAAGTGCTTAGTGTACAGCAAAGCTGCCTCTGACCCTTTCGTCTACTCCCTCTTACGGCAACAATATAAAAAGGCCCTTTTTGGAGTTTGCAACAGGATTTTGGGACGGAACACACTTTCTGGTCACAGCAGTCCCTCATGCATGGAAACTTAATGCTACTCACAAAGGGTTAACAAGCTGATGGAGGATAACTGTCACTAGAGCAGGTGAAAAAGGCTGACAACTGACACCTTCAGAAATATGTGCTCAGCAGTGGTTTGGTTAGTCAGTGGCTAAATGGCACACCAAACTGCCTATAATTTCTGAAATAATGGCGTACAGTGTGTCATTTCTGTCTGTTAAAACCTTATAAAGTTCAAAACGTTTGCCAATCACTGGATCACCATGAAGTTTTGCACACTCTGTTATAAATGTATGACTCTTTATTCACAACATAGTATTGTAATGTGAATTATAATGTACATTCTGAAATAAAATTATAGTAGAAGAGTAAGATTTGTATAGGTATTTATCATTGTAAAAAGTGATGACCTGCACAAAGAGCTATTTCTACCTGATTTAACCCATAACATTTAGTTTTGTTGTAAATTAATGGATTTAGGTTGATTCAGTGCTAAAGTGCCCTTTCGGTCCTATCTAGGTGCCGCCAGAACGCAATTTTTATTGAGGGGACACTTCCACTAACCCTACCCCTCACAGAAAACGTTCTGCATTTTTAGATTTTCATAAAACTTAATTCTGTATGATTTCTAAGATGTCAAAAATTACTGATATCCTTGTGGGGACACTTGGTCCCCATAATGTAAGGAATACCAGGACTACACACACACACGCACACACGCACACACACACACACACACACACAAACAAACAAACAAACCATAATAGTACATTAAATAGCGTGAAGACAAACCTACATCTCCCATGTAATTAAATAATTAAATATTCAGAACTTTATTCTGCCGAGTGCAGCCTTTGGCTGGGCCGCAGGAGTAAGAATGTGTGCTGGACTGTGCATTTTTATGTCTGTTTGTTTGTTTTCCCCCTTACACATGTGGAACCTATGAAAGCTTATTTCTGCCATGGAATATAAAGGGTAAAGCATAATTGTGACTTTTTTTTATCTCACAATTCCGACTTTTTTTCTTGCAATTGTGAATTTATCTCACAATTCTGATAAAGTCTGAATTGCAAGACAATTCCAACTCGCAATTCCAAGAATAGAAGTCCAAATTGTGAGATAAAAAGGTCACAATTACCGTTTTTACTTTTTTATGCAGTGACAGAAACAAGCTTGCATAGTAACCAAAGGCCATGTATGTTGGAATTTTTGTTGATCACTGGCATCAGCTACCATGGGGCCATGGGTACCACATCCAACCCCCACCCACTAAAGCAATTTCAATCAAGGTTCCAATTGAATTTCTGCATAGGGAACCCTATTTTTTTCTATAATGACTCATTGAATTTTAGACTGTTGCCAAGAATGAACAAATTCAACACTTAAAAATGTAAAATGGGTTTCAGTTGAAGGTAACTAAATTACAAAAAACAATGGATTTTTATATTGTCTATGTGCAGGTAGAACTGAAACATGACAAGAAATGCAGTTTTTGTAAAGCCATCAACTGTTAGTATTTTGACAGTCACTGTGCTATGATTGACTATATGTTTCTATTGGATAGAAAAGTAGTGCTAATGTTTTGACCGAATGACTCAATTCTGAATCAGGTTTGCTGTGTTTTGATAGAGTTAGTAATGTATGTAGAAAAACATTTTCAGCATTTTGAAATGTAGAGTTTGTATTTATTCAACAAAATGTGGTTTTGGCCAGAAAATTAACTATTTGGCTAATTGTGTGATGTAGGTGTCTTGCTGTGTTACAGTTTTTCTCGATTGCTAACGCACTATAACTGATTCGTTTGGCACAATTTTCCAAACCGTTCATGCAGTTCCTAAAACAAAGACACGTTTCTCAAAACTTTTAACACATTTCACCTGTTTTCACAAACGCTCCAATTTGCTCAGTGTTTTCAGCTAAACTCTACACAAGAACGGCATCATTTTGCACAGGTTTAACCATATTCTCATTTAGAAAACACAAACACACAATATAACTACCTCAAGAATCACAATATAAACTCAAACAGCACACATTTATCCATGTGTGAACATTAAGTAGCAAAACTGATGACACAGCAGTCAGAATCTAAGGATGATATGAACAAGAGCACAGCTGATTATGATATTTGGAAAATGAATCCTACTAGTGGGAGACAAAGAGGAAGAGGAGGGGAAAAGAAATCTGAAGGGGAC
>NW_015625579.1:39868-46225 GCF_001515625.1 Sinocyclocheilus rhinocerous
GAGATATTGAGCTTTAAAATGATACCTGATTGCCAAAAGAAGGTTTTTGCAACAGTGTTATGAATTGATCTCATTAGTGTGTAAGACTATGTTGTTGTGTGTGTGTTTCTGAGGGCTTGTGTGTCATGTCTGAGGGCAACGTTTGTTTGTTTTTCAGCAAGATTGAATAGTTTTGATTGGAGAGCTTCATTTTGACCTGAAAATAGGAAGTATGGGGAATTGGGTGAGAAGTTAAGGATTTGTGTTTCGAGTTTCGAGAAAAGGAGTCACAATTTCAAGAAATGTGTTTAAGCAATCGAGAAAATCTGTAAGAGTTTAGAAAAAGTACTTTAAGTATTGGTAAATGCTTGTTAGCAATTGAAAAAAAATGTGTTTCGACGAGAAAAGGAGTCACAATTTCAAGAAATGTGTTTAAGCAATCGAGAAAAACTGTAAGAGTTTAGAAAAAGTACTTTAAGTATTGGTAAATGCTTGTTAGCAATTGAAAAAAAACTGTAATGTCTCATGTATGTACTACACTTTGGTCTTAAACAGTGAAGAGTGGGGCTTTATATAGCCAGGTGGACACATGCCTTTCTGAAAACCGCCCAGGCAACTGAACTGTCCACACATAGGTAGACTTCAATTCTTGAATATGACAAGAAACTCACATTAAGAAAATAAAAAGGCGTTTTGAAATATGTCTTTACCACGAAGGGGGTAAATGTGAAGTCAGGCTTTTCTAAAGGTCTGTAATTACAGTGGGTCCCAGACCCAGCAGAAGAGCGGCCGCATACCGCGGGAGAAACTTTTTACTGTAATTTGATCATTTGGCAGCAGTGCTCGACTGCTCGTTAAGGCTCTCCCTTAAGCGATCGGGGTAGCGGGACTTTTCGGAAGATGATCAACTTTGTACGTCGTAGCGACTGCCACATCATTCAGTTTATGGGCAGCAAAATGCTCACGTTTTTAATACTTTTAAGCGCACTGGCGACATGCTTGAGCGTACCAAAAAGATGTACTCCGGAAGAAGCAGCAATAGGTAACGTTATACATTCATTCAGTTTTGCACCAACTTTAGTAGGCTACAGTTAACTCATGCAATTTTATATGGGGGAAAACAGGAGACGTTTACAAAATATCTACATTACTTAGTCCAAAATTTGAACGCTCTTTTGAATTTGTTTCTAATGATCATAAATACATTTTTAAATATGCTTTAAAATGCTTACAATTAAATTAGCTACTAAAATTTCGACCAGTATAGCCTAAACTGTGATTAGAACTAGAAATTAGTATTCTTATTATTATTACTTACTGCAACAATCATATTAATATATGTTTTTAATCAGTGTTTTAAAATGGTTTACTTTATTAAGTAAAAAAAAGTTCCCAGCACTTTTAAACACTGTTTAAAAAGCATCCCAAGATGCATCTCATGAAGCTGGTTGGTTGAATGCCCAGAAATGTAATCTAGGCATCGGGTCGTTGCTTTAGCCTACTAAAAAGCAAAAATATTTGTTATAAATATTATTATCAAAATGTTAGTGTAAAATATTGGCCAAAAAAAAAAACTTTAAAAAAAAAACCTTTTAAAACCCTATTAATATAAAATATGGAAATAGTGATAATAAAGAATGAGTGTGTGTGTGCACAAACTTTTGATTGGCAATATAAATGCTCAGAGGTCAAATAATGGTTTGCTTGATTACAAATGCACGCACCAAAGTGTGTGATGGCTTGAAAGTGTCATGCAATATTCGTGCAGAACGACGTCTTTCTTTCCACTGTGTACTCTACTGCCATCTAGCCTTCAGACACCAGACTTCAGCAGATGTAACATCCTCTGTGAATAATTGTTTTTTTTTTTTTTTAGGAAGATGCAGAACACCTGCAGGAGAGAGTCGTAAGTATTTCATTTTATTCTATTATGCATACTGGGTCAGATTACTGACTACCAAAGTTACATATACACAATTGTTATATCTTCTTGCTTGGTTTTCTCAAATTTAGAGTGCAAAAAATAGTGTTTCACAGCTTTAGCCTCTAAGATATGGGGGAGAAAGGTACTTTGAATACCAAACACCACTGCCAGATGGGACTTGTCTATACATCACTGTAGAAAGGGAAAGGCATGATATATTCTCGAAGACCTTAGGCTGAATTAGTTAAAGATTTGAGAAAGCATATGCAAAGGTACAGTCTATAATTAGTTTAAAAGGGACAAATTATTCATGTGATATATTAAAGGAACAGTTCACTCAAAAATGAAAATTCACCATCAGGCCAAGATGTACATGAGTTTGTTTCTTCATTAGAACAGTTTTAGAGAGATTTATCATTACATCACTTGCTCAACATTGGATCCTCTGCAGTGAGTCTGAACTGTCAGAATGAGTCCAGACTCCAAAGAGCTGATAAAAGCATCAGAATAATCCACAATCCTCCAGTGCACCAATGTGAAGCAATGTGAAGCAAAAAGCTGCATGTTTGTAAGAAAGAAATACTGTACATCATTAAGGCATTTTGAACTGTTACTTCTGGACAAAATATATAGTCCATAATTCATAATAACGTTTCCTCCAGTGAAAAAGCTGTTTTATCAGCTGTTTGGACTCTCATTCTGACGGCACCCATTCACTGCAGAGGATCCATTGGTGAGCAAGTGATGTAAAGCTAAATTTCTCTAAATCTGTTCTTATGAAGCAACAAACTCATTTACATCTTGGGGTAAATTTTTCTATGAACTATTGAGCTATTCCTTCAAACAAGCAATACTCATTATGAGTGTCACATACTGTTATTGTAAGGAGGTACTGTATTTATTACTAATAGGCTGAATAGGTGAAGCATTTGTGCAGTTCTTTCTTGAAACTTTAAAATATTTAATATACTTGATACATGAGGCCCTCCCTTCAAAATTTAGTATTAAAACATTCCACTGCAGATGACATTTCACAAAATGTTCCAGTCCAAGAACTGGGAACAGATAGAAATATTGAAATAAACTTTGACTCTTAAAGTTTCCATATTAAATTTGAACACTGCTAGACCTTACTGTGAGACATTCTTTCTAAATTATTTTCTTTCTCTCCCGTCGCTAGCGCAGTGTATGGAGATGGTGCTTGGTTACTGTCAGGATGTGCCCTACAGACACACTACATTCCCCAACATTGTGGGCCATCGTTCACGGCAGGATTTAGAGATGGGTGCAGAGTACCTGCTCTTGAGTGTGATCCATGGGCTGCTGAAGAGAGATTTATCATTACATCACTTGCTCAACATTGGATCCTCTGCAGTGAGTCTGAACTGTCAGAATGAGTCCAGACTCCAAAGAGCTGATAAGAATAATCAGAATAATCCACAATCCACAATTCTCCAGTGCACCAATGTGAAGCAATGTGAAGCAAAAAGCTGCATGTTTGTAAGAAAGAAATACTGTACATCATTAAGGCATTTTGAACTGTTACTTCTGGACAAAATATATAGTCCATAATTCATAATAACGTTTCCTCCAGTGAAAAAGCTGTTTTATCAGCTGTTTGGACTCTCATTCTGACGGCACCCATTCACTGCAGAGGATCCATTGGTGAGCAAGTGATGTAAAGCTAAATTTCTCTAAATCTGTTCTTATGAAGCAACAAACTCATTTACATCTTGGGGTAAATTTTTCTATGAACTATTGAGCTATTCCTTCAAACAAGCAATACTCATTATGAGTGTCACATACTGTTATTGTAAGGAGGTACTGTATTTATTACTAATAGGCTGAATAGGTGAAGCATTTGTGCAGTTCTTTCTTGAAACTTTAAAATATTTAATATACTTGATACATGAGGCCCTCCCTTCAAAATTTAGTATTAAAACATTCCACTGCAGATGACATTTCACAAAATGTTCCAGTCCAAGAACTGGGAACAGATAGAAATATTGAAATAAACTTTGACTCTTAAAGTTTCCATATTAAATTTGAACACTGCTAGACCTTACTGTGAGACATTCTTTCTAAATTATTTTCTTTCTCTCCCGTCGCTAGCGCAGTGTATGGAGATGGTGCTTGGTTACTGTCAGGATGTGCCCTACAGACACACTACATTCCCCAACATTGTGGGCCATCGTTCACGGCAGGATTTAGAGATGGGTGCAGAGTACCTGCTCTTGAGTGTGATCCATGGGCTGCTGAAAGGAGAGTGTTCTCCAGACATCCGTCTGTTGGGCTGCTCAGTGTTGGCTCCCCATTGTCAAGACAACAAAATAATGAAGCCGTGCCGTAGCTCATGTGAGATGGTGAAAAAGAGCTGTATTCATGCCTTTGAGGCCATCCAAATGGCATGGCCTTACTTTCTGGAATGCGACCGATTCTTTGTTGGCAATGAGGAGGGCTGTTAAGACCCATTGTCAGAGTTAAGAGGTAAGAGTTGTGAGGAAATCGAAGTAAAACTAGAGTTAAGATAAATTATTAACTAATAGGCTTAAATGCTTAGTTAATACTTTAAAGGTATTATTTAATGATTATTTATTACATACTATTTGTTTAATGAAAGTAAAAATCACGTAAATGCAGGTCATCCTGACAGTTGTGAAGATATTAAATAGGTTGACTTTCATAACTTCATGATGTTTTATTATTTTCAAGGATAAGGGGTATATGACATTTAAAATCTATAACATTTTCACGTAATTTTCTCCCCTCAGAAAAGCAGGAAGTGGCCTTTGCCAACATATCTGATGGTGGTATTTTCACTATCCTTCAGTTCACTTACCACACCAACTCTCAGATGTTCAGCATCCTGAAGAAGACAGCAGCAAAATGCCCCCATATCTCACAAACATATAGCATTGGGCGCAGTGTGGAAGGAAAAGACTTACTGGTTATTGAATTCTCTGATAACCCTGGACAACATGACCTATGTGAGTATGAGGTACACTATCGTTATAAAACGTTTGGGGTCAGTACGATTTTTTATGAAAGAAATTAATACTTTTATCCAGCAATGATGCATTAAACTGATCAAAAGTGAAAGTAAAGACATTTATATTGTTGCAAATTATTTCTATTTCAAAGAAATGCCTTTTTAACTTTCTGTTCATCAAAGAATACTGAAAAAATGTATCATGTTTACACAAAAATATTAAGCGTCACTACTGTTTTCAACATTTATAATAATAGGAAATGTTTCTTGAGAAGCAAATCAGAATATTAGACTGATTTCTAAAGGACCATGTGACACTAAAGATGAACGTAATGGCTGCTAATTCAGTAATGCAGCTTTGTCATCACAGAAATAAATTACATTTTAAAATATATTACCATAGAAATATTTTAGATCGTAATAATATTTCACAGTATTACTGTTTTTACCCTGTTCTTGATCAGATGCAGTCTTAAGAATGTTTCGAAAATATATATATATAAAAAAATTACTCCAAACTTTTGAGTGTCCATTTTAATACTAGTTTTTTTAAATATTTTTTTAAAATACCTATTTATCCAGTCAAACCTCTTCTTACCAGATTAATTTGGAATGTCATGCTAGCATACTTCTCTTGGTATTTCTGTCATACACAACAGTAAGAGTGCTATTCTATTATTCTGTTCCAAATTCAGCATTGATTGAATTTCTTTTTCCATTTGTCTCTTCACTGCCCTCTAGTGGAGCCAGAGATAAAATTAATTGGGAACATGCATGGAAACGAGGTTCTCGGCCGGCAGCTGTTAATTTATCTGGCTCAGTATCTGTGTTCTGAGTATCTGCTGGGCAATGAGCGAATTCAGACCATCATCAACACAACACGCATCCATATCCTACCTTCCATGAATCCTGACGGCTATGAGATTGCCGCTTCTGAGGTAGCCGATAGGAACGACCCTGAAAACATCTACCAGGAAGTAAATATTTTGTTGTCTGAGTCTGTCTGCCTGTCTGTTTGTCGGCTGACTGACCATACCAAGCTCCCTGCACCAGAGAGTGTCTTCCGGAACAGGTCAGACCTCGGAGGAAGTCCATGTCAGGGCAACCACTGCCCTTGCTATTGTGGAACAATTGTGTTTCATTGTTGGCTCAGTTTTTATACTGCCTATGAAATCAAAACCATAACAAAACAAGCTTAAAGGGGTCATATGATGCGATTTCAAGTTTTCCTTTCTCTTTGGAGTGTTACAAGCTGTTCGTGAATAGATAAGATCCCTAAAGTTGCAAAGACTAAAGTCTCAAACCCAAAGAGATATTATTTATAAAAGTTAAGACTCATCCACGCCCTCCTAAAACACCTCGTTTAAACACGCCCCCACATGTCTACATCACGATGTGGGAGGATTTGCATAACACCACCCAAATGTTCACACAAAGAAAGAAGGCGTAACTTTATTCTCGCTGT
>NW_015625579.1:46562-85270 GCF_001515625.1 Sinocyclocheilus rhinocerous
CATACATACATGCTGCCCACATATTATTGTAGCCCAGTTTGTGCTGATTATGGTGCTATTAAACTTTAGCCATTAAATGTTTATAAGCAACTGAAAAAAGCACAAATGTGAGGGCATGTCAAAACTTCTCCAGGGCGCCAAAACACCCTCGGACCCCAGAGGGTTAAAGCGAGTTTTTTTGGCAGTGTAGAGTAGGGCTTGTTGTTTGTCATTTCTCCGATCACAAATGCAGACGTGGTTTTATGTTTACGTGGCGCGATGCAATGCAAAGCGTAAAAAGACAATACAAGTCATTATAATCAGCATTTATGTCCCCACTGGATGCAACAAATGCCTCGTTTGTAATGGGTTTTAATGTTTATGTCTCGTCGCTCCGGCCGGACACGGTATGTGAGGGGCGTAACATTTCCGTCTCACGCTTGAGGTATTCGGCCAATCACAACGCACTGGATAGCTGGCCAATCAGAGCACACCTCGCTTTTCAGAACAATGAGCTTTGTAAAAATCAACGCATTACAGAAAGGCGGGGCATAGAGGAGAAACAATAATGTACAGTATGTGGAAAATAATGTGTTTTTTGAACCTTAAACCGCATAAACACATTTCATTACACCAAATACACCAAATAATGTTATTTTTTAGCAACGTCATATGGCCCCTTTAAAAAAGGTACAATTTGTCCAGTGATTCAGCTATGAACTGAAAAACTGGTAGAGGGAGGCCTTGACTAACCACTCTAATAGACAATTGTCCGCATTTTCTTTGTCATATAACACAGCAGTATTTTAACATTAGCTTGCAAAACTAATAGTAGATTAAGCTAAATCTTCTCAAAATTATACTGATCACCACGGGTGATTTTTAAAACTATAATGTGTTGTGTTGGAAGCAGTTGTAAGACACTTTATTTAATTAATACAATTCAAATAATCTTTTATATTTTTATAATGAATAACAATTGTTTATTTATTTATAACATATAAAATAATTACACCAAATTATGTTAGATTAGTTAACATAAAAATGAACTGAATCTTAAATAAGAGGATAAAACCATGTTGGTCCATTCATTTGACACTATCAGACGTA
Source organism: Sinocyclocheilus rhinocerous (assembly GCF_001515625.1). Classification (NCBI taxonomy): domain Eukaryota; kingdom Metazoa; phylum Chordata; class Actinopteri; order Cypriniformes; family Cyprinidae; genus Sinocyclocheilus; species Sinocyclocheilus rhinocerous. Next base: position 47,652 of record NW_015625579.1, read on the forward strand.
TCTTTGCCTGGTTCTAATGTTTTCTGTCTTTTTATTTATTTTTGTTTACTATGTATAGTCTTTTAACCCTTGCCCTCTTTTTGACATTCTTTCTTAATTTCTGACTTCATTTTGACTTTCTGATCCATCCAAAGTGTTCAACTTGTTAATTAGTAATTTAGTTTGATGTGTAGCAAATGTTTTACAAGTGACTTAAAAAAAAGTCTGTATGTTCTTAAAAGGATAGTACACTCAAAAGTGAAGGTTCTGTCATCATTTACTCACCCACATGTTGTTCATGTTTGGGTGAACTATCCCTTTAAATATTTAGTGACTCTTTTTGAAACCCTGTTAAAATTTGCCCATGGTTTTTGACTGATGAGATTTGTAACATTTAGGGTCATGAGTACAATGGGTGGACCAGCGATCGGGCCAATGCACAGAATCTCGATCTGAACCGCAACTTCCCTGACCTCATCTCCATCTTCTACAACCGCCGTCGCTTCAGACATTTCCGTAGTGACCACATCCCAATCTTTGAGTCCTACTGGATAAACAAGGTAGAAGTATGAATGCACAGCCATTTCTATCAAAAATACAGCTGTACAACAAAAAAACACTTGATTCATGTTCTATGTGAATATCTGAATAACCGTTGGAAAACTGGAAAACCCACATTACTCTGGAATAAAAACTCTAGAATGAAAAATCAAATAGAATATGTTTTAGAGGAAAGCATAGAGAAACTTCTTCATCTTCTCGAAATCTTTTGTACATTTATTACACATAATTGCATGCTCACACATTTTTTTCCCCAGGTAGTTGCACCAGAGACCTATGCTGTAATGAAGTGGATAAGATCCAATCCTTTTATTATATCTGCCAGTCTTCATGGAGGAGAACTGGTAATCTCATACCCGTTTGACCTCTCTAGACGCCCCCAAGAAGAAAGGATGTACTCACCCACACCAGATGAACAAGTGAGTAAATGAATGTTCCCCCAGCTGTGTTGCAGGCGAAGCACCTGCACTTACTTCATTTGCACTTACTTCATTTTGCGAGTCATTTGCTGTGTGTAGAGTTTTAGGCAGTTGGCTAGGACGTATGCAGATGCCCATCCCACTATGTCCAACAATGACACAGAGAGATGTGGAGCCTCATTTGCCAATAAAGGAGGGATAACCAATGGAGCACAGTGGTATAGTTTTGCTGGAGGTAAACACATTTCTTCAACAAGGAAGACATTTAGGTGATCGTGCTGTGTTTGAGGTTTAATTAAGTTATGTATAACCTAGCCCGGCTGTACAGCTTGAGAACCATTCCTAAAAAACTTTTAGGTTATTTTGGCATCTTTTGTTGTCCATACATATAACTTTGTATTTCCCATGTCTGTTATTGTATCAGGGATGTCCGACTTTAACTACCTGCACAGTAACTGTTATGAGATCACTGTGGAGTTGGGCTGTGATAAATTCCCCTCTGAGGAGGAGCTCTATCCTGAGTGGCTCAGGAATAAGGAGGCACTGCTCAGCTTTATGGAGTTTGTGAGTTCAGGTTTCTATTGGGTCGTAAGCATAAATTGAGCGAAGCATAAATTACAACAGTTATTTGATAAACTGCATCTAGTTGTTTGTAGATTTTAAATACAATACAGTTCAATTACAATCTCAAAATGTTTTTACAAAGGGGTTTGTTGATATATTATTCACCTGATTTTATACAACATTTTATTAAAACCATGGTGACAGTATATTCTGATTTATGGAGTGATAAAAAGGAATATAATTCTACAAAAATAAACAATAATTTGGAGCCTGGCTTTATCCAGCATTCATACTTCTGCTAAGTGTATGCAAATCAGTGCATATTTAATTATATAATTTCAGAAAACTTGTAATACAAAATATGTTTGCCATTCCTAATGTTATCAATCAACTAGGGTGGTATGGTGATATCTACTAGTTACATTTTCATCCAATTCACACAGGGTGTCTTGGGTTTATTTAGCTGGTTAAATGTTATTATGCCTAGAACTGACCTTATTTTTTAAATATTTTTATCACATTCCTCACCTTTTTTCAAACTTTTTTTTTTTTTACAGGACCTATCAAATTAACTGAATGAACATTGCACCTGATGCACACACTACTACCTATATTTGAGAGAAAGGATTATTTAAAAAGACTAATATGGTAACAGATGAGGTAAATAGCACCTTCCTTTACTCAGGGTTGTCAAATTACTTGCAGGTCCACAGAGGTATAAAGGGCATTGTGAAGGATGAGCATGAAAATGGCATTAAAGAAGCCACAATATCTGTTAGAGGGATGCGACATGACATCACTACAGATAACTATTTATAATAAAGTCACTTTTACAAACCTCTTGAATTTTTTTTTTTTTTGCATCAACCTGAAATGAGTAATGCAGATGTGAGTTTTGCTGTAGCCTCTGGAAATGGCATTAAAGGAGCCACAATATCTATTAGAGGGATGCGACATGACATCACTACAGGTAACTATTTATAATAAAGTCACTTTTACAAACCTCTTGTATTTTTATTTTTTTTGCATCATCCTGAAATGAGTAATGCAAATGTGAGTTTTGCTGTAGCCTCTGTCTCTCGCTATAGCTGAGGATGGTGATTACTGGAGATTGTTGAATCCAGGTGTCCACATTGTGACTGCAGCTGCCTCCGGCTACTCTAAAGTATCTAAGCGTATTAACCTGCCAAGGAACATACAGGTGGGACGGGTGGACTTCGTGTTAAAGAAGGTCCCACGAGAACCCTCTCTCGACTACTTTAACATCCCTGAGCTGGACAACTATGAGCGTTTTGACCCATTTAATCAGTTTGAGCAGAACAGCCGGAGAGAGCTGGGAGAGAATGGGGAGGAGAGGACTGAGAAGCCCTGGTGGTGGGCTTATTTCAGCCAGTTAGGTATATCTGCACCTACCTGGCTCCTGAAGAACTAGGGACCCTTCAAACACCATTGAAGAGCAACCTGATAACTAACTTTTTGCACCCAAGCCTTACTTGATGACGGTCAACGTGATGGTAACAGTATCTCCTTATGACATGCAAAGATTTGCAGCTAACCACTGGATATAGTGAAGGCTTTACTGCTGTTGCATTCTATACACTATACCGGACAAAAGTCTGGAATGAGTACTTTTTTTTTTAATTTTGAAAGAAGTCTCCTGTTCACCAAGACTGCATTTATTTGATAAAAAATACAGTAAAACAGTAACTGTGAAATAATATTACAATTTAATATAACTGTGTTCTATTTTAATTTTACATTTTAATTCATTTCTGTGATGGCCAAGCCAAATTTTAGCAGCCATTACTCCAATCATCAGTGTCACATGATCCTTCAGAAATCACTCCAATATGATCATTAATAATTATTCTAATATTATTATGAATTATAATTGTTGCTCATTACTAATAAGAATTCTTAGTTTTATCAATGTTGAAAACTTCATGTTGATGCTTATTGTTTTTGTGAAGACCATGATATTTTTTGATGAACAGAAAGTTCAAAAGAACGGCATTTATTTGACATTGAAATATTTTGTAACTTTATAAATGTGTTCACTGTCGATAATCATTGTAATGTGTCCTTGCTGAATAAAAGTATTCATTTATTTCTCCTTTTTTTAATCTTACCCCGAACATTTGTATGTTAGTGAATCATGGTTTCAACAAAAATATTATACAGCAAAAACTATTTTTAACATTGATAATAAGAATGTTTCTTGAGCACCAAATCAGCATATTAGAGTGATTATGGAAGTATCACTAAAGACTGGAGTAATGATGCCGCAATTCAGCTTTGCCATTACAAGAATACATTTTACATTTTATTTTTTTAAATATATTCAAATAAAACTTATTTTAAAGTGCATCAAATAAACACAGCTTTTATGAGCATAAGTGACTTCTTTCAAAAACATTAAAAAAAATCTGAATTATACCTAACTTCGTGTGCATTAGGCTGATATAATAGTAACATATACAAGGGAAAAAATAAGATTTGCTTGTTTTCTCTATTATTTTTATTCAGCACTAGATCAAATTTCCCAACTGTAGCTATAAACAGCTTATCCTGATAAGTTTTGGCAGCTATACATGGGATGGATGGCATTGCATAGTAAATTGTAGCATTGCTGTGGTTTTACAGTCTGTTACAAGGGCACGTTTTTATATTAATCTTTTTCTATCACATTAGGGATGTTCAGTACATGACCTTCAAGGCTGTAGTTAAAGTGGTAAGTGTACTTTTTTAATTAAGGTGTTTTTTTTTTTGCTCATACATATTTTCCTTCAAACAAGGACTGAACATCAGGTGTGCAAGATAAATAAAGGAACAAACCTCTGAGCAATTTCCGATTTTTAAAATACATTTCATTCACTGTACATTAGAACTGGAATTCCTAATGTGCAGCAATAAGATAATAAAAAATGTAAAGGGATAGTTCACCCAAAAATGAAAAATCATGTTGTGATGGTGGTGAGTACATTTTAATTTTGTGTACATATATTTGTTTTAAATTGTGCAAATCATGGAACACCATTACAAACACTGCTGTGGTTAGATTCATACAATATAGGCTATACAAAATAAGTGTCATTCATAAGTTTCTGTTGTAGTATTCCGGTTTTTTCTGTTGTAGTATTCAGGTAAGGTTTTTATTTTTTATTTTTTACTTGAAAATGTAGTGTTATGCAAATCTTGGCCTGAATGCATTATGCAGTTAGGATGCATCTTTCTTGAACCACTAGATGGCAACAAAGCCTGTATAATGTTGAATTGCTGCCAGCACAAGTGTAGGCTGCTGCAGAGTAGATATTTGGTTTGTTGAATGTATTTTGATTGCTGTAAAATGCTTTCCTTAAACGCTGGAAATATTGCAAGTTTAAAAGTAAGAACTTAGAAAAGTATGATTTTAAAAGTGGTGGTTTATTGATAAGAATTTTTAAATGGCTGATGCAAATATCTACAAAACAAGGTATCCAATATAATAAATACCAGATATACCAGACTAAATACTACAAACCCATAGCCTACACAAATGGTCTGTCTGAATACTGGATTCTGATTGGCTGGCGGGTATGCAGTAAAACCATTTAATGCACAGGTAGTTCCAAGTCAGTTTAATCACCGTTCTATATTAATGCTTTAATTGATGCACACTAACCAACACGCACCACTCGCGCGCGTGCACTCACACACACACACACACACACACACAGAGAGAGAGAGAGAGGTCAGAGATAGCTGATTGCGCTGCACACACACAAACTTGTTGTGAACGCTTCCCCGTGATTTTCATTAATAAAATAGCCTAGGTACTAGATCGCTACATTATATTCCTCAGCAAGGAGGTGGTAAAATCGCTGTTTTTGAAGTAATTGTTTGTACAGAGAGACGCGCAGACGCAGCTACACACAACTGTCATCTCTCTCTGTCTCTCTCTCTCTCAAACGATCGATCGATAATTAATTGAAATACATGCTATAATTCATTAAAATAAATGTGGCCTTACCGCACTATTTCATCTCTGTGTATGATTTGAAGAGGGCAGAATGCTAGCGCTAACGTGCCGTAACTGACGAAAATAACGTAATTTTTACCCATTCGGTCAAATATTGTGCTGCAAAGAGCAATACTAGTTTTAACTTGTCTATAACTTGGCAAATGACCATGGAATAAGTAAGGGATAATCAACGGCTAGCCATGCTTTAAAGGATTTTAAATGCACTTCGCTGAGGCAACTTTGCCTCCACGTCTTGCATTTAAAATCCTTTAACGCACGTCTAGCCGTTGATTATCCCAATTAAATTCTATATATAAAATATATTTTTATATGAAGTAAAAATATATAAAACCTTTTAGAAATTGGAACAATTTCAAATGTTAACATATGTATCTAGCCCATACAAATATGTTCATGTATTTGTAATACATTTTTGGACATATGTCATGTACATGAATATCCATATATAGGCCTATAAACATGCAGGTTTTTGTAAATTATATATATATATATATATATATATATATAGGCTTCACTGTTGACACGATTGCATCAGTTATTGTGTTACTGTAATTTTACTACTAAGAAGTCAATCGTGAAGTAGCCTACAACTGATGTCATAACACCACAGCTGCAGCAGTATTCTTTACAGCTGAGCAGGTGTCTGTCCCAGTGGCTTTGTAAAGAAAGTCTCTAATGGCCTGTAAAATGACTGCATCACTTCACAACCTCCAAACACATGCTGATGGAATTTATATTCAGCAAACATCATAACTCGCAGCTGTAAGTGCCCTGGATGCGTATCACACTGCCCGTTCTTATTGCAGCAAACAATTTTGACACATTAGCCTGAAGAATAATCTGAGAGGGGTCAAAAGTATAACAGCAAAGGCGCCTCTGCTTTGTCAAGTTCTACAGTCTACAGTCACTGCATGTCTTTCCTGCAGCCAGTTCATCTTCAGCGGTTTTTAGTTACACTTAGTAGTCTGACAGCACGCCCTCAGGAATAATTACATGGCATATGTACTTCACGTGTGAATTAAAGTTTGTCATCAGACCAAAAGAAAGACATTTGAACATGTGGCACCCCCCTTTACTGCCATCACAAAAAGAGCAACTATCTGAATATGCTGGTAAAATTTTCCATATGCTGGTCAAGATTTGGTACATATATTTCCACATCTATTTGTTGCTTTGGCAGGTCTTGCTTTTATGTACTTTTTGCTCATTCTTACAGCACACATTTTAAACAGATCTTCATAGTTAACACTTTTCCATCACGACTTCCCTGTGCATAAACCTTAGTCTAGTTTAAAAAAAAATATATATTTTTAAACTTTATATATATATATATATATATATATCCTTTTACTCAACGAGAAGCACAAAAATAGGCACAATTAGCTCAAAGTTGCTGAGTACTAGCAAAAACGCAACGTGGTTTAAAAAGTTACAGAGTTTGGAATTATTTCTCATGTTACATAAGTAGTTTTAGTTTGTTGTATACAGCCATTTTGCATAAGTTATTTAGCTTTAGATTGCTAACTGAAGCTTTCACAAAATCTGTAAGCAAGTGACAATCGATTCTAACAGCTCAGTATGGTTTTATTTAGACATGCTCAAAAGCTTGTTTATACAAGAGGAAACCACTAATAGTGTAATATGATACCTTAATATGGTATATTTTTTAATTATAATATACAAATACAATATTATTTATATAACATTAAAATTCTAATATTTGTATGATAGTATAATTAAGTATAACTGTGCTCAATCTTAATGATTATGCTCAAATTATTACTTTGCTTTTGATATTGAAACAAAATTTCCTCCATATACTGTAATGGAAGGCCATCTGTTTGTGATTGAAAAAAAAAGAAAAGGCAATTAAAAAAAAAGCATAACATTGACTTGTTCATAAAAATATTTAATAACAATAATGGACCACTCTGCATGCACTATGTAGCTTTGTTTTACATCTCACAATTCATTCTTATGATACAGTGGCTTCTTAAATAAAACATCTTTGTAAGAGCTGAGACCACAAATGATTCACCCAGAAAACTAATGAACTAAATGTTTGCCCATTTATCCTCAAGCTAAATGGCTCATTCCCATTTACTGGTTTGTCAAATGCTTGTCTCTGAGACCTTTTCTAACAGAATAATATATATATATATATATATTTTTTTTTTCTTGATTTGCTACGTCATATATTTTTATCTCTCTTTCTAGCATATAATGATGATATCATACAAATCAAACACTGTCATTTGTTTTCTCTTTCACTTTTTCTCCAACTTTAGAGTGATCTCTGCTTTCTCAGTTTTTATTGTCCCATCTGATTTTTGTGTATTTCAAACCCTTCACTGTTTTTTCCCCCATAATTGGAGGTACAGTACATAAACAATGCAGCTTCAGTTGGAACATGTCAGCGTGGAATCCGTGGTTTAGGCCTATGCATCCATGTAAAAGAGCTCTCTTGCTCTCCTGCTTTCTTCTTTCTCTCTTTCCCGGCGGTGAGGTGTGCTCAATGTGGCAGAGATAATTTGTTTGCTTTGCAATTATTTTCCATCAGTGGAGACAAATTGATTTGTACAGCATAAAGCGACAGTGAGAGTGTAGTGTGCTATAAGCAGCTCAGACAGATCAGCGCTAACTTGCTTATGCTAAAGTCTGACAGACAATGGCACTGTTCCTGTCATTCACTCTCTGCTGAACTCAGTAGTTGGTGCACCTAAGAGAAAACAACTGTGGTGCTCTAAAATCAGTCAGTTGTGATATGAACTGTTGTTTGCTTTATGAAAGTTACTGAGCCCTGTATGCATGATTGTATTATTACATGACAGAATAAGACAATAACCAGAACAATGCTTAACTGAGTTAGCCTAGCTTTCCGTTTATCAGCTTATAACAAACCTGCAACCAATTATTTTTTCTAAGAAAAAAAAAAAAGTCATTTAAATAGCCTATGCCATGAGTTTTTAAACAGTATAGGTTGAGCAAGACTGGTAAAAACAAAAGTTCTTCTCCTTACCTCTCTTTAATAAATCAATCAATAAATAAATACATAATAATAATAATTATTATTATTCTTATAGTTTTCTTGGCTTCACTTCAGCCTGCTTTCTTTCTTTCTTTGTATCTTACAATACAATTAGCATTGCCCCCAAATAGTTTTATTTTAAAAAGTTTTAATAATACTTTTAGTAAATTCAAAGTTTTAATTTGTATTTAGACATGTTCCAGTTTTTGCTAACAGGCTGCTAAAAATGAAAACCTTATATTAAGTGAAGAGAAAGAAAATGGCTTCTATGTAATTTTTAAATAGTTTTTTTTATATGAGCTCCTGAGGTTTACACTTAACATTTTCTAAGAACGAGAGAGAGAGAGAGAAATAAAGTTTCAGGCTCTTTTTTTCTATTCATGGAAAGTGTCAAATATTTTCATTGAAGTTAGAGATAAATCAACACACCAAACTAGTTAATAATCTAATAATAGCAAACTTTATTACGTTTGCTTTGTTGAAATATGATTATTTGTTTATTGATAACAGTAGAGTTAGATTGCTTATGTCTGCTAATGAAAAAGCTGTGAATGACGGTTATACGTAGAGCTCAAAATCTCTCTCTCTCTCTCTCTCTCTCACACACACACACACACACACATACACACTGCTTCCCCATGTGAGCCAGAGTTCAGGGGTCACCAATTACTTGGGGAGGCTGAGAAAGTTGCAGAGCCCATCCCACGGCTGCCATGTTGAATTAATGTCTGTTTGCTTGCAGGTAGAAAGTCAGACCTCACTACAGCTCAGTGGATATTCTGAATTATAGGCCAGTCATGCAATATGTAGTACATACTTGAAATCACTAACATGTATAAAAAAAGTTGTATAATATCTTATACAAGCACTGTCTTTGTAGACATTCATACTGATAACAATAAACATAAAGAATATTTCAGACATACATTGAGAACATTACCATAGCATGTTTTATTAATATAATAAGACAGAAATAAGCAATATCTCACATGCAAGCCAGCTTTGATTCAGCTTTAGAAATTAAATATAAAATGACAATAGAATTTTTTTTTTTCATTTTTGATTTGTTATCATTAAATATGTTAATTAAATATATTAAATATGTGAGTTTTGGATATTTATATAATTAACCAATTATATGTCAACTATTTTCTTTTTCATTATAATCCTCCTGAGCAAGGACATTATTCTCTGTACAAGCAAATGTTGAAAAGTCTGGATCTGAACCCGAATTCCTCACATCACAGTAGCTTTCCTAACTCCAGTCACTCAGACGCGGTTTGTTCAACGTCCGAAAACTCTCTCCCCACCCTGTGTAAATGGAGAAAAAGAAAAGAAAAGCGGCCATTGTTCAGGGCAGAGTTTGCAGAAGGTGAGCCCTTTGCACTTTGTGAATGATTTAAGTCTAAATGGGTCTGATTCAATGTGTTCAGCCAAACCAGCATAATTTGCAAAAACAGCACTTGATTTTGTAATAAAGGTCCAGTGTCGTCTTCAATTGAGTCCTGCTGCTCAGTGGCAGTAATTACAGGGGCCTTCTCTGTCTCTCTCTGGGTCCCCTCTCTCAGCGTCAGTGAAGGTCCAGCTGAACTCTAATGCTGAGCTAATACACACTGTAATAGACACGTGTGCACAAATACAAATTCACACTGAGAGACAAGTGTTCTAATCATGACTGTTAGTCGATTAGAATTTCAATGGACAGAAAGTCATGCTGATAGTCACAATTTATCACATAAATCAAGGCTGTAAGGGATAAACTTTACAACTGCACGCACCGAGGTCCGAGATCACATAATTTTCAAAACACACAACTGTCAAAACTGTTCAAAGCAGCGTCAAAGACTCTAGATAGGCTGTACAAAGATGCACTCATATTACTCATGAATAGGAGAATGTGCGCTTCTGAGACACACGCTTAGGACGGCACACATGCATTGGCTGGCCCAGCCTGAAAAATAGGCTTTTTTAAACACTATTTGAGCAAAACTTATGAGACAGTTGTTGTCAGATTTCATTGATGAATTAAAATATGAAATTAAATTGTTCGCTTAGTGAACAGCTTTGAAAAAAATAATGTTTTCCCATTCAACGAGACTGGAGCTGTATGTACTTGCATGACTGAATATAGAGGCCTGAGAGGCGTTTCAAAGATGGCAGCCGAGTGAAATGACTTGCCTTAAAGGGACTTTGACTTATATCCCTCACAACCTCGTCTTAATTCCAGTCAAATATTAAAGACCCCTTGTGTTGAAAATCAATTTTTTTAAATGTTGTTTACATGTTTGTCTGGTGTTTTTAATATGCTTAAAGACAAACCATGTGCAAATTCATCAGTCGACACCATTGCTGAGCATTTCTTGGTAAACCGCAGTGTACAAAGACAGTCTCATGCAGTTTAAAATGGCCCCTGTTTCTATGTAACCAATGGTATCAATTTGCGGGGTCATGGCTTTTCATGTTATTATTATCTTTTCATTTTATTAATATCTTATTTTTGCAGCGTTTAGCAATGTTTTTAAGTTAGAATCCACTCACCGCTCAAAACGGCAGCGTTTTGTTTCAGTGCTCAGTTCTGCACACTCACGAATCCTCTCAATATAACAAACAAAGTGTAGATGAGATGTAAGACATTAACTGTGCAATGTAGAGCTTCATTAATTGTAATGGAACTTAAGATAGTGATTAATTTTGCACGCTTTCTAGGCAATAATTTCAATAAATTCACTTACCTAGTCTCTCTGCGAAAACCACTTATCCAGTATTGCCACTTGCCATTGCGTAACGTTTACTACTTCAGTTAACTATGTGAAAGTGGAGCAGGTGCATGTTGGAGTGATTGAGTGGAGGAGGGGACTCTTTATCATAGCTTATTTATGGATTTGCATATAGGCCTACTAAATAAGGTAAGGGTGTAGTAACTCTTTCAAGCCATTTTAAGACATAAAGAAGTTATTTTCATGGGAAAAAAAGGTTTTGATGTATCATTTTGTTTGTCAAAGATGAGTTTTAAGGGATAAAATTTGTCAGGGGGGTTGTAAATGTGGTGCTAATATCTATACATTGCTATTGAGTTTGTAAATGTGTCTGAAGTGGTGGGTGTTCGCACATCATCTGGGCTATTTTTTATTTATAATATTTACACATTCAACGCATTTTGCGATCCCTTTTCTATTCTTGTGCGTTTGGCTTCTACTCGCCAAAAGCGTCCTGATCTCTGTGCACATGCCTGAAATTGACTACACTAACATGCTGGTCCACTAGTTGGCAGCACTCACAGATGGGCGGTTGCTCTTAAGGACTACTCAAAGAAGACAATGGAAATTGAAGAAGGTGGAGACTACAAAAATGAATGTGCGAGGAGATCAGACTTAGAACGGAAGATACCAGTTGACTCACAAGTTTAGGATTTAGACGTTACTTTAAGCTTGAATTTCGTCATGTGAATTTCGTTAAAATTGTATACAATACAATGAATGGTAGACCCATTGCCAACCAGTGGTCTCTATGATCAACTTAGCTTTCGATGCTTTTGCGAAACGCAGCCTAGGACTCTGGAAAACAGCGGCATCTGGTCATCCTAATTTACATAGAATAAATTAATTAACTCACAGGTCTCTTTTAATATATACATTATTAAAATTGTGTTGTAAAACTTAAGTACGGAAACACATGCAAGCACCTGTACATACAAACGGTCACTTGCACAGATGTGTGTTTAGACACCAACCACGAACAGAAATAGAACAACATGGTTCTGACCACACACACTGTGATCTTGTATTGTTCAGACCTCCTGAGGCTTAACAGAGATTGGTTTAGTTATGCCAAGGCTTTGTTATGTTACTGTCTCCAACACAAAAGAGAGCAAGAGGTGCTTGTGATGGTTTCGGGTGGTGTGTAAATGTGTGTGTGTGTGTGTGTGTGCAAGTCAATTTAGTCAAAAACACATTGGTGGTTACACATCCTTAAATCACAATGGCCATCAACAGTGCTTAGTGAAATTTCTCTGATTTCTCAGAAATGTGGGTATTGTTTTATTTGATTTTGGCTGTAGAGGCTTGACGTTCACAGGTCATCCAACACAAAGCATGTGTAGTTAAAGCTCTGACCCCTAAGGTAATCTGACAGCTTAAAGCTTTTCATAGTCGTAGTTTCAACCAGCAGTGTTTGTTTACATTTCCCCTTCTTTTTCTCTGTGTTTGTTATGATTTCTTTTTAACGGTCTGTAGTCCCCTAGATGTAGTTGGTTTAAGGAGAAAAAAGAAGTTCCTGGAATTTCTCCTTTTCTTTTGTTATGGGATTATTTAACTGAGGCTCTGATGATATTTTCCCAAGTTTTTCCCAAGTGTTTTAAGTTCAGTTCAACCAGACGCAGAATTATTCTGTTGTAAGCTGTCTTAAAGATTTATTGGCTGACTGATTGCACTTCTTGTGCTTTTACCTCATCCATTCCCAATAAGTGATGTATGATGTTATTACTATTTAAGTGGTATACACTTTTCTGCTTGTAACATGTTGTCAATTTTAGTATATTGAATGGTTATCACATGAGCTACCAAGTGCCGTATTGCTGGATGTCCTAAAAATGAAGATGGGCACATTGTGAAATAGTAAACTGGTTGCATACTATAAATTCAGGTGGATTTAGTGTGCTGTCTGGTTGTTCATATAATGCTCATCAGGTCCTGAATATTGGGCGAATATGATTATTATTGCAGCCACAATTTGACCTTTAGTTTGTTGGCTACATTTTGACACTCCTATGAAATCCTTATGTAAAATCCACCTGGTTTACAAGATATAAATGTTTTTTATTTATTTATTTATTTTTTTCATTAGATTTAATTTGTGATATTATTAAGGAAAATGAGTGCTCTGTGTTCATCTTTTGTTCTCCGCCACAAAGTGCATTTGTCAAGTTAACTCAGTGATTCAGTGACTCATTCTAGGTGCATTAACTCCTCTGAATAGCTTAATGGTTTAGATGCCCAAAGGCCACTGAAACCCAGTGAAACAAACGTAAAAACCTAACTCAAGCTGCTGAGACGACAACAGCACGTAAGCTGAGTTTGAGAGGCTACTAAATAAATGTTTAAAAATACCCATGAAAAAAAAATACTTCCATTCTTTGTGGCATTGAGATGAGGGTAAATATTTTTGAGCAGTTTAAATGCCTAAAATACATTATTTATTGTTCCTAAAACTAATTATTATACAGATTTTTAGATTTTATTATTATTATTTTTTAAATTTTGTCATATACTAGCCATGCTTCAACTGCTTCCATGTGTTCTAATTTTCGCTCAAAAACAGATTTCATGGATAGCTGGATGGCAATGAGAAATGTGGTTTGAATGACTCTGAGTGTAAATGTCATATGATCTCAGTCTTTACAGATGAAGCATGGCTATTTCCCAAAAGGCCATTGCAGGACTCCATCCTCAGTGGCATTTGTCTGTCATTGGCCTTATAAAGCGGCAGCATTTGTGTGAAGCCTCTATTTATTTCTCTCTCTGCCTTCTCTCTTTCTTCCTATCTTCCCTTCTCAACTGCATTCATTTCATCCTCATATAACCGCACCATTTGGTTAAAACAGTTCTGATTTTTTTTCCCCTGAGTATGTGTGTGTGTGTGTATTTGTGTATCTCAGGCATACGCCTGGACAAGTGAAGTAAATGCAGTTCAATTAGATACTGCCCTCAGGCATGTAATGTTCCTGCATCTCTCCACTGCACATATTTATCTTACATAACTCACAGGAACTAGTCCATCCATTACTGCACACTCACTTTTTAAGTGCTTCGGCCCAGAGAATAAGAAATAAAGATGGTTGAAGGCAGCATGTTTGTAAAATAGCTGCCTGAAAGTATTGTTATGTTGGGGGATTTATAATTTCCTGTCAGCAAGGATTATGATTCTGGATTTAGTTGTCATCGTATGTCTAATGTTCAAACTAGCCCATCAAAAGAACTATTGATTGAGAGGCGTACCGGCTATTTAGTGATTAAACTGAATTATGATTTATTTTTCAACAAATAAGATGGTTTTAGGATATTAAAGTTAAGTGACAGACTGCCGTTTCTTCATGAGGCCATTGTCTACGCATCAGTGAATGATAGAGCGAATCAGTTATCTGATTGTTTCTTTCAGGTGTGCTCAATAGTATCCATTCAGGTCAGACTCTGGAAGATTCTCAGCTACATCTTCAGCAGGATTCTGTTACACTTTATGTTAGTAATGGGGGTGAGCCTTAAGGAATGTCTTCACTTTAACTGAAGCAACCCTGACAATTTTTCACTCCACTAAGATTCATATCACATATGCATGTTTGTTCTTTCTCTGGCCTGCAAAAATTGTGATAATATTGAAAACAGGCCATTTTGTTGGCATATATTACTCTATACTCTAGCCTCATCTACTCAGATATTACTTTTCATATGTTTTTTTTCCTGTCAATAATTGTTATAAATATTAGTGTTCTTCTTCCTCTAGCTTTATTCTTTACATAGATTTACACTGTATAGAAGTTGAAAGGCGGTTGACGCAGAAAGTTGGTGAGAGTGAAAGTTTCTGTGACTGCAGGCGAACACTGGGACAGTTTATGATTGGTTGTCTGTTGGTAAACAACTTACCTGAATGGAAATCAGTGTGATGGCATAAGAAAAGTCACATGACACTATGACTGTGTAACTGTTTGCTGCTTTTTTTTAATCTATTCTTTCTCACCTCTTCACTCTGCAAGATTCTCATTCTCTCTCTCTCTTGCTCTGGCTGTTATATAGATGATTTAACTGATGAATCAAGCTGCAGTACACAGGCAGCGGGGCTTTGTTCCCTCTGTTGCCGTTTTCTGTCTGTGTATATCACTTTGAGTTCCAGAAACAGTCCTGCCATGCATGTAGCAAGCGCCTCTCTGAGCTCCAAGACACTCAGCTGTCAAACATCTGTCTGCCTGATTGCTCTGCTCTGTGTGAAAAGTGTAAAGTATTTCCTCAAGCTGCTCTTTTGGATGTTAAAGTCAGCCTCTGTTTTGTAAATGCATGTTATAGATCTTATTGCGAACAATTCATCCATGTATGTTTCTTTTTTTCATCCTAATGTGACCTTGTAATGTTTAATCAAAATGACATAGCTGGATCTTCAGGTGAATATGAAAATGACCCTCTGTTGACATATGCCAGACTTGTCCAAAAATTTAGTCTGCTAAAACCATCCCTCCACAGTCGACTGCAAGCTTGCATTTATTTTGATTTCAAAATGCAATCAACAACCAAGATCTGCCCCTTCTTTTTGATAATGTTACACTCGGATGTACGTTGCAGTATGGAAGACAAGATTTGTTGATACTTCTGTTTCATCACAACTTCAAGTGGATAGAATTACTTATCTTTGGGGTCTGATAGATTTGGGCTCTTTTCATATCTCACAATATCTATAACTTATCCTTAAAAAATCAAGTCAACTATTTTAACTTAACCAAAATGTTCTGATCAGGTATAAATGGATAAATAAATGGATGGTCAGATCGAAATGTCATTATGCCATAATGTTGTACCAAGAATATCGATCCTTGCATAAAATATCAATCCTAAAATGTTTTTAAGCACAAAAGCGAATGTATCATGAACTTCAAAGTAGGATATGAAATATTTATCTTTACACTTCAAACACAAGCAGTAATGTTCAAAATATTAGCTTACAGAGATATTCAGTCACAGCACTCAGTAGTGCTTATCAGAGGTCTTGACAGAAAAAAAGCATCATCTGGAGTTTTTTCACTCCAGTAATTAATGACCAAGCTAAATGTGACATTTAATGTGGGCTAGTAAATTATCATAATATTATCATATAATAATTTGATAAGTAATATATCTATTTAATGTTAATTTTGTTTTACATGTTAAATGGCAAAATTCTATCTCTAGAAATCACAACAACGTTTTATTTAATAGAGGTATTGGCAATACTTGTATTATTTGTGAAAATAATGGTATCACTCATCCCTAGATGCCTCTACATATGAACAATACACAAAGTGGAAGTGTTGTAAAATAAGCATTGCTGTGTAAACAATGTTTATGATAGCTCTGTAATATTACTACAGATACACAGTGTTACACAACTATATTACATTCCATCTCTTTACTGCCCATTACGCAGGCATTGAATAAAAGTATCAAATCACTCGCAGAACTTAGAGCATGCAAAGCATATTCCAGCACCTTTCAGACTCGAACTCCTCCAATCCCCTGCATGTGACCCATAAGCTAGCAGAAAATCTCCAGATGATCTTTTGCTAGTACATAGTGAGCTAATTACACTGCAGTTGAAATTCATGTGGTGTAAAGTCACCATGCTCAGCTTTGAAATGGAGAAAAGAGGGAGATTTAAACAAGTGCAAACCTTTCCAAAGGTGAGGAGGGTGCAAGTGTGTTTAGAGAGTGAAATATACACATTAAACCATTAAAATAATGCTATTTAGGTGGGTTTTGGTTGAGAAGGAGTACAAATGCAATGCTCTTATGAGAGTTAACACTGGGAACATTTTGGGATTGCTTAACTCAGGCTTGGTACTTTAAATGTCCTGTTACTTTTGTCACCATTAGCCGCTTTGAATTAGTCTGGGTGCACAGATGTTCGTCCAGGAAAGAGATGTTGATTTAGTTTTATACCAAAGCTTTTTAGTTCCAGTGCTTTGTATAAAGAAAACAAAGAGCTCAACAATCAGTCAATCAGACTCCACTGCGCATATAAAAGCATATAATTACTACAACTCAGAGGGTTTCTGTAATAGAACCCGCACTTTAGTGCAACCGTATGGCTGTGGGCCTGAAGTTGGCATCCTTTTAGGAACAAGTAGACGGCCGCATGGCTGCATGAACACACAGGGGTAAGACAGTGCACCATCTGTGCATCTGTACACAGCCGTACTGTCAGTGCAGGAGTGCAGAAACACATGCTGTTTTTTTACATTAGTCTGAACACACACAATTATGTTTTTGGCTTTTACCATTAATGCATTACCTGTTTTGAAACTAGCTAATTAATACAGCAGACTGTTCCTAAATATACTTCTCAGGTTTTACATTTAGACATTAGTGTCATTAGTCATTAGTGCAAAATGTGAGGTGATTCTGACATTTCTGATATTATTTTCTGAACCATGTTTCTCATTTTTACTCATTACTCACAAGAAAATCACTTAGGCGTTTCTACTAAGACCTAAGCACTTAGGGTATGTTTACACGGCAATGATGAAATAAAAACAGAAACATTTTCCTTTGCCTTTTTCATGTACAGATGCTCCCCGTTCACACGGATCTGCAAAAAACCGTATTATGCTTGCCAGGCTTGTAGTTGGCAATGCCATTTGTACAGAAACACTACTTGAACATTGCACATAATGTCACTGTTTTCACAAATTTGCGTTTTGTAGTTTACACAGAGATGATATTGGTATCATTTCAAAAACTTGAACTTTAAAACATGTTTTCAATAGTTTGCATTTTCAATTGCGATTTCATAAAACACCGTTGTCGTCTAAACGAACTTCCAAAAAAGCATAAAAAGTTTCACGTTATTAGTTGAAAACGGTGTTGTGTAAATACCTCCTTAGTGTGTTTGTCTGTACATGTGTGGGTCAGATTTAGACTACTTTTAGTCCTTGGAAGGATAGTAAAATTTGAAATCAGCTACACTGAGGGACCTCCATGAGGAAAACGGCTTATTAAACTTTAAAATAATGTCTTAAAGCAATATGTCTGTCATCATTTACTCACCCTCATGCCATTTCAAACCTGTACGACTTTCTTCTGTGGAATAGAAAAAAAAAAAAGATTTTTTGAAAAGGGAATCAGTGCTTTTTGTCCATAAATGAATGTGAATGAGGTCCTATGTTGTTTGGACTTAAACATTCTAAATGTTCAGAAAGAAAGTCATAGAAGTTTGGAACAATATGAGGATAAGTAAATGTTGACAATTCAATTTTGGAGGGTTAACTGTCCCTTTTAATGAAAATATGAAAATGCAGTAAGTGTTTCTGTGAGGGTTAATTTTAGGATAGGGGATAGAAAATATCATCATGTTATAAAACCGTAGAAGTCTGAAAATTCTCCACCATCATTGTAAAACAAATGTGTGTGTATGAATAAGGCACAGATGCAGAGAGATGGAAAGAGGAAGTCACGCCCCAGCTGGAATAGAGATAATAACACACATTAACTGGCTCTGTACCACCCAAACTCCTTGCAGTGAGAACTGGGACCAGCCCCTCCGTTTTCGACCTCACTACACTCATCTCATTTAGCCCACTTTACCTCCCCTAAAATAACATTGTTAAATCCACTAATCGCCCTAATCAACCATGAAAGCCGAGGCAGTATAGTTCATCAAAATATGTTGAAGTTCATTTCTGTGTTTATTTCAAGTTACCATTTGAGGTTTTGTAGTGGATGTGATTGGATCCATTTCGGCTGAATTGCTTTCTTCCTCCTTAAGTCTCAGAGGTTATGCTTCTTAAATGGCACAAGTCAAAAGAAATATCATTTTCTAGGAATGGAACAGGCTAAAAATGGAGTGCCATAAGTGGCAAAAAAAGACACAGAGTGCTGCAATAGAATAATAAGACGAGTACTTTGACACTCAAACACGATCAGTCTTTTATTCTCGCTTTCTCTTGTTCTCCATCTCCCTCTCATGTGGAAATGGCTGTGTCTGGCATTAAATATGTAAAATTAGCACTTTGAGTAGAACACATTTCTGTGTTGCGCTCTGAGCTTGCCCAAGCTCAGGCATGCATACCATATGCAATTGGTCATCCCCATGGCAACCCAGATTGGATGAAAAGGTTTAGTGAGTGAAAGTGGATCAGATTGGGATGATTTTTTATTTAGTGAGTTTATTCATGGCGTAACTCACACCAAGTGTCTGCTAGAAATGCTGCATGTGTCTCTGTGGGGCGAGAGAGCTGTAGACAGACATTGAATATCTCTGAGAGGGATAACTGCTGTTTTTAAAATGGATGCATTGTAAAAAATATCCTGTTAAATGTACGGTATAAACTGGCAGCTGTGGTTGTCAGAAATGCACTCCTAAAAAATACTGTGATAATGACACAAGCAAAACTCTTCACTACTGTTTACGTGCAATTTTCATTATTTGGATTTTTCACTAAGAAGTTTGGTTCTTTTTTACGCAATTATATTCATACCCCAATGCACTGCACAAATGATGATCCCACATACTGTACAGTAGGAGTGTTACTGACAACTGTTTTAATCTACTTACATTAAATGTAAACCACGGATGCACTGAATATTTATTCGGAGCCGTGACGAACATCGAAATGCGACAGTCATGCCGCTGCAACTGAGGTTGCTTGTGCTGCCAACATGTTCTTCGCCGTCTCTGAAAATAAGGAGCAGAGATTGATGCCAGCGAGTTGTGTTGATAAAGTTCAGTGATTTGGAGTGGAGGGAAAACTTCCGAATGTCACAGAGTTCATTCATGAAGTTGTATGAAAAACACACCTCATCCGTGTATGTCTGAGCATACTTTGGTCAGTGATTACATGCCTGTTTATTGTGATTAAAATGTGGCATATGCTACATATTTTAATACGATTATGGTTACTATGATTATATGAGCTTAAACACATCAGTTTGATTGAGGTTTTGTGTTTACATGTACAGTTTAATCAAAATATGGCCTAAATTTCATTATAATCACATTATGAGGGTGCATGAAAACATAGTCATAATTACTGGTATTACTGGACTGTATCATTGTTTCATTAAGTGAAATAATGTTAATATACCTATCTACAAACAACCAAAATCTGCCTTTTATCTTAAAATGTACTGATAACCACGATAATAATACAGACGAGCACAATCGAAAGCTACATGATGAATCGGAGTTCATCATAAGTGCCCTGTCCATAAATCATGGCCAAAAGTAATATATGACATGAAAGTAATATATGTCATATGTTAGACCAGTAACATATGACATTAAAATACGGCAAAGCATAAATAAATAAATAGATAAACTAAACGTAAACCACACATAAATGACACAAAACACTCTGATGTACATTACTGAAAACAAAAATGAAAAGAAACAAAATTATTTATATAAAATATAATCATATGTGGTAAGTCACACAGAGACTTCTGGGAATCTCCTTTTTTTTGTTTTTCAGCGTAAATTATAGTCTTTACTTCCAAAAACAATAAATTTGACAGTATTTTACAATTTAACGACATGTAATGAAATATTAAACCATTTACAATTTTTCACAGTATATGGTAAGGTAACTTACAGTTTACCAATTAAAATGTTTTTACTGTAGAATTTTTACAGTATTTTTCTTTTAAAATGACACTTTTTTTACAGTGTGGCATAACTATTTTGAACTAATATTCAACTGTTTTTATCTGTTTTTTTATTTGTTTGTTTTTATTTTCTTGTTTTTGCAGACAACTCGATGTCTAAAATGTCTCAAAGAAAATAAATCACATATGCACTCAACACAAACTAAAAAAAGAGCTGTTTTTTTTTACACAGCTGATATGCAACACATTTGTTTTCTATCATGGTGGCGACTTACCATTTTTACCTTGAACAAAAGATATTTTCTGTTCCTTTACCCTTAAGCTTTTTGCATTTTTAGATTTTCATTAAGACATTAATTTGAATATTTATTAAGCTGTTTTCCTCATGGAGATCCAACAGTGTATTTGTTTTCATGTTTCAGAATCTTTATAGGCAAAACCTGACCCTGTGGAATGTGTTGTTTTACTCCTGACACACTTAGACATTTATGCTTTGGCTTTAATGTACCCTGTCTTGCTGTAGTCTTTTTATGTCATTGGTTTAATTTAGCTGTGACTAAATGAAAAATTTAAAGGGAGAGTGCAGCGTGAGTAAAGCTGATGCAACTTAT
This sequence comes from Sinocyclocheilus rhinocerous, assembly GCF_001515625.1. Classification (NCBI taxonomy): domain Eukaryota; kingdom Metazoa; phylum Chordata; class Actinopteri; order Cypriniformes; family Cyprinidae; genus Sinocyclocheilus; species Sinocyclocheilus rhinocerous. Next base: position 69,173 of record NW_015625579.1, read on the forward strand.
ATTGCTTGTGCAATTAGGCAAAAAAGAAATATTACTGTATAAAATTGTGTCTTTTATTTTTGATTTTATTTTTTGCTGTTGTTAACTAAATTAATTAAGACTGGCGAAAACAACTGGGGAACAAAATTATGCATAAAAGGTACTGTATAATAACTTTTGTTGGTTATCAGTAGCTGTTTAATATTTTACTTTCCTGTATTACTAGTTTTGTCCCAGCACACTTAATCGAGACAATATCTTGTAGCTGGTTGGTATGCAATTTGCCAAAAGCAAAACTCAAGAACATGATCATCTAAAATATGAAATTCATTTTTAATCAGTGGTGGCACCTCTGAAGTGAGTTATATAGTGCTTTTCCTTTCTGTCTGCCAGTGATGTCTTTCTGAAGGCCAGAGAAGACTAACCATATGGGCTATGATAATTGTAATTAAATATTCAAAATGTTAACAGGCTGCTTAATGTAAAACCACAACATTTTAAATGAACTCACTCTGAAAGGACACAGCATGTGATTTTATAGGGTTAGGAAGTATAGAATAATATTTACTATATTGGAGAGTATATTTTAATTATGCATACTGAAGTTTGTGAAGAGATGTATAATAAAAAAATGAAAAGGTTTCTTGTTTTCATGCATTTAAAAAAAGTGTCAAATGTACCAGCATATGCTTCAAACAGATTCCTCTGGAGTCAGATTCTGTCTTGTTGTTATGGCTTTAAACACAGTGATTAAGACTATCCATAGTTTCCCTGACATCCCAAGGGAATCCCCTGCAACATGTTTATGATTTAGCGCCATGCCTACCTTGATCTCTGTAGTGTCAGCGATATGGCCAGGGGTTTGAAACCTTAACATTAGCCCACATGTTTCTGTTTTGACTGTGCAAGTGCTGGGAAACTCTCTGCGTTATTATGCTGCTTATTCAGTGCCTTAATCACCCCACACAGTACCTGCCCTCTGTCCTCATCCCATAATGCACTGCCTCCAGCAACTGGTGGCCATTTTGGCTTTGAACCAAGCCCTAATAAAGAGGCATCTGTTTCGATGGATGTTAAACACCGCTGTTGACTTTCATTTCTCTTCTTGTCCCTCCTCCCTCCCTGGAGAATGGAGGGATGATAATGGATGGATGCAGGGTGCCTGGTTTTCCACGAAATGTGAATTTGACGCCAGCCCTTTCTTTTCCTGGCTGCGGCCTAATCAATCATAACCGATCACAAATTTATCAGCTTGAATCAATTTCAGACCGTTAAGATTAAAAGTAGAAAAGTTTGCGGGAGGCTGTTTCTTCCTATGCCTAATTTGTTTAATTTAGGACAAATTAACCCAGTGCCTTTTAAAGGTAACCATAAGTCTAATTATTGCGGGTCTGTCCAGTGTATGAGATTGTTTTGAGACTGATCATAAATTGTATTGCTTACTTTCACAGCCAAGTTGCATTCAGATTTTCATAAACTTCTCAAATGCCTCAAACACTAATATATTTAAATGTACTTCATCACACATTCATGAAAGCATTTAAAACAAAAAAAAGTAGTGCCAACTTCCAATTACTCATAAGCTCTGCCTCCACATATTTAAACACTTTACCGTCCAGCTCTACGTCCGGAGTAGTGTATCTGTTTTGTAAATATTGATTCCAACTCAATTGCCAATGACAACTCAAAGAAACCTTTGCATTCATCAGCCTTAAAGGCCCTGGGACAAATGCTGTGCCTTCAAAGGCCTTCACCCATCCAGCAATTAGGGCTAATAGTTACTGCGGGCCAAAATCTTCCCCTTCCTCCACTGCTTCACTCTTGAGCAATTCGCTGCCCCCCTCCCTTCACCTTGGGGTGGTCACAACCAGGGGGCCAAGCACAGGAAGTTTGTCAGCTTTGAAGATCGGAATTGTAGGTCCAAGGAGCACTTTCAGGGGTGAGCCATGGTCAATTTGGTGTTTCATATTCATTTAAAGGGTGTGAAGGTGGAGATATCACTGCTCCAACCTCTGACCCGACTGAAGGTGAAAGGAAATATTTCTCTTTGTAAGACATTTCGATTTATATTACGCTGAAAAGTCTCATAGCATTTTTCACCCAAAAACTGTTGTTTGGAACCATTTTTTGTATGGACAACAACAGTTTTTAGATAAAATATCCACTCATGTTGTTCCTTCCAAATCAACTCTAGTTTTTATACTTTGCATTGTTAATGCTTCAGTCACAGCTTTATTAAATAAAATACATCAGTTTTACAGTTTGAAAGCCCTTCTTGCTAATCCTCCTACGCTAGTTTTTGACATATTTGGCCTTTGAGTCCAAGCTCATGGTAAACCTATTTCATACCTAATGAAATATTAGCTCTTCAACCTGCTGCAATATTAAACCCAGGAATACACCGATGTTTATTGTGTTTAAAACCTGATGTTGAATCGCCCGTATAGGAAACCATAGCAGCGGTCTTCCAAACCAGAGTCACGCACAACCAGGTTTGTGAATCCGGCTGGCAGCGGTATGAGTTTCAGTGCCGCCTCCGTTGAGGTGAGCAGAGGTGTCAGTTTAAACTAATGTGAAAGGGCCCGGTCGCTTTCTCTCTGCTCCAGGCTTTTTCAGTCCCGCTCAGCCCCGTCAGGATCCCGTTTCCCCCTGGCGACCGACTCCTCCAGCACCAGACGCTCAAATCAGTCACAGACTGGCACGAAGAAGAGCAGAAAGCACACGCAAGAAAGAAAGAGAGAAATGGGAGGAAAAGGAAATCCTAATGAATAACATTTGGGGTCCACACCTTGTCTGTCTAGACCCCCCCTCATTTTTTCCCCATTCAGGCTTAACACTTTGATCACACATTCAATTTGTAAATGTTACCGATGACCTCAATCCCTTTTTCTTTCCCAACTTCTTCCACTCGGTTTCGCTCGCTTCCCTCTATAGCAGAGCTCAGCCCCCGGGCCGTCGATTGGGTTTCAAAGTGTTGATCCTCATCTGAAATCTATTGCTGTTATAAAGCGGAGTCGTCGAAGAATGTCCATCACCATGCGATCCGTAATCTATGATCCCTTTGCTTTGGGAATATGATGGTATTTTGTTTCAGTCGGTGCCCTGCAAAAGGGCATTCAACACACATTCATGGGGGTACATATCAATTTTTCTTTGCTTTGATTTTTTCCCGCTTTCCATTTTGAATGAATTTAAAACTTCAGGGTGTTTTTAAGTTAATACTCACAAATCATGAAGGCATTTCTAAATCTGTCATTCAGTTTTCCTTTGTAATGATGAAATGCATCATTTTTCAAAGAGAAGATGGTTTTATCTGTCAACCGTGTTTATAGAGATTAGTGTAATTTCTGGTCTGGGAAAACACAGCCCAGCTTGAGCGTCTTTTCAGCTCTCTCTCAGTGTCCGGTATACACAAAAGGCCGATAACATGAATATTGGCGTCGTCCCTCAACACTTCCAATGGAGAAATTCCTGGGTAATCGTTGGCGAGGTCCACAGTGATTTTGACTAGATTAGTCCTTCCTTCTTATCCCCATTTAGATATACTTTAATGGATTTAGTTATTCCTAAGTGCTGACACATAACTTAGAAATTGTCAGAACTTGTGAAGAGCTCATTTCTATTTTCAAATATGCTGCTTGCTATGTCAGTGTTTCTGTTGTTTGCTGAAGCACTCACTCGAATACAATTTTTCTTTAATAACTGATATGGAGTTTTCCCAAATAAATGGAAAAAAAAATATTATTTGACACTTTTAATTTAGGCATTCAAAGTTAACTTAAAAAAAGGTACAACATAAAAGATTACAGATGACAATGGATATAGTTCAAGTTGATAGTTCAAGTCAGGTTGGCCATGTTGTTAACAGAACTTAATCAGAAATCACTCACAAACCTCTTTACTGGAGTCTCTATGTCAGGTATTTCTGTGATCAGTGTTTTCCACAGTGAACCGGTACTCCAGGTGCTGAAAGAGAACTAAAGAAGGGGGTTTGTACTGACCTTATCAGCATCTAACCCCTGTCATATCACAGCCTTTAGAGGCACACACACATCTCAACACCATGCCAATACACACACATAACACACGGACACTCGTCAGCCATTACATGAAATCCACCGCTCTTTTTTTAGGTTATAATATTTGAACTATTTACAGAATGTACCTGATGCACTGTAAGATCCTCTGAGCAAATTTCAGAAATACATAGGATATCAGCTACAGTGAAAATCAGTTCACTGTAAACGTTTTTTTCCCCCTGCGATCTGCGAATATATCATCTTAAATTTTTTTTTAAAATGTTAAATTTAGAATTCAGTCATTATTAACTTGTTCCAAAAACATATTATTTGCTCACACTTAAAAATTCACACAAATGAATTTAAAATTTTTTAAAGTATGAGAGAATGAGGATCAGGGAATCTTGTATGCTGTATTCCAAGTAGTGAACAACAACTTTTTGGTTTGTTCATCACACAAAGCTATTGTGTGGCTAAATAGGATGAAGTCATCTAAGCTGCTTTTATGATGTTTATGGTGTTTTTGTTTCCTTTTAGAAGGTTGAAATCCATATTCATTGTTATTGCATAGAAAAAAACTGATAGCTGATTCATATTTTTTTCATATTTTTCATAATTGTTTGTACTCTCAAATTCAAATTACAATTCCCTCACTAAAGCAGTTTCTAGATGAGGAGACATTTCCATCACTTAGTCTCACATATGGGACGATTAACTACCGCTGTACTTTCTATACACCGTAGTATCAGTCACAGCAAGAAAAATCCCTGTCAGAAAGCCTGTCTTTTCTATTAAAACATTAAATGTGTCTCATATAAACAGACAGTAATGGCGAACACACTTGAAATGTGCATGATTAATTGAAGAATCTGGTGAAGGGGTGTTCGTCTGTATATTAAATGAGTTTGTCTGAGGGAAAGACCAATTTAGAATAAAGCAAATTATGGACAGCAACTATTTCAGTGAAGCTACTATATTAACGTCCAAAAATATAATATGTTTGACAACTAGTCTTTCATTCCAGCCAATGCAAACACCTAATTGGGCACTATGGAGCAACTGTTTGCAAAAAGCAAATAAAGCTACCACAGCTAGGTTTGTGCGAAAACATTCACTCATATATGTGAGACGAAAGACGCACATTTAGAGGGCAGCCCACTGGAGACGTTGCACACACTCAAACACTCCTCAAGATTGCCCCCAATAAATGCATTCACAGACATTCATGCGTTTCGGCATCTGCAATATTGATCATGTAGCAGAGGCGGGTCGGAGGTTTGAAAGCTTTTACAGTGTAGGGAGCTAAAAACGCCTTGTGGGCTCCTTAAGGTGAAATGCTGCACGACGCTTCAAAAACTAGCCTTTCCCATCCCAGAGGCCCCAAGAGCCACAGCAGCAACTCTACACGAAATGCTCAATTAGAGCGGCACATCCAATATTTATCCAATACACTGCCAAACTCGCAGCTCAATTTACTAGACACAGCGATTTACAAGGCATGTACTGGTTCAGGCATTCCTGAGAATTTTTGAACCCGTTTCTTTTTTGTTTGCTAAAAAAGTGAATTTAGTTTGCTTTGTTGTTATTGTACATAGATATTCCACTCCTTGTTAACACTATATCTGCTCTTTGCATTTCTGTTATTATTGGCGCTGGGTTTTTGTCATAGTACCTGACTTCTGTTTTTTGTTTTTTTTACGATTTTGCCTGTGAAGCCAAGGAAATCGTCTTTAGTCGTCTCCATTCTCTCGCCTACTTTTATTCTTTCTACACAGTTACATCTTCATCGGTGAAACCTAAATTGCACCTCTGTCCAATAAATGTTGCAGAGAGGAGAGGGGAGTAATTAGTTCTTTTAATAAGCAATAATTCATAGCTCACTCTGCACCCTGTCAGATGCAGAGATGGGGCAAGCCACCGTTTCGCCTAGGGGACTGAAGGCAGCCTCATTAAAAGTGCATTAAGTGCTCTCTCACACGCACACACACACACACACAGGTTTGTTTTTGTGAAAAGTGGGGACATCCCATAGGCGTAATGGTTTTTATACTGTACAAACTGTATGTGCTATTGCCCTACACCAACCCTACACCTAAACCTACCCCTCACAGGAAACTTTGTGCTATTTCAGATTTTCAATACACTCCATTCTGTGTGATTTATAAGCACACACACACACACACACACACACACGTGAATATGGAGTTATTTAGTATTTAATGCAATCTCTCATATATATTAATAGAAGTATTTTCATGAGAAGTTGCGCATATGCATTGTGACAGCGCGGTTCCAGTTATAATTAGTAACTACTTTGTCTGGAATGAACCTGTGCACAAATGAACACATTTGTGTTAGGACCTCCTGGATGTCATTTGATCGGTCTGTGGCGAGAAAGAGTCTTTTGCACTCGCACGCACATTTGTGTGGAAGAGAATGCGGCAATCCAGGACTTTTCCACTGAGCGCAGTGCTGACGAGAGCTGAACAGACAGGGCAAAGCAGGAAGCCCTCAAGTCATGCAAAATGCAACACAAACGCTCCTCCATGAAAGCCCACGGATGGCACAGACACTAATACGCTCACGCAATCAGTGAGTCTCAAACATACACAAATATTCTCCCTCTACATACACCTCACCCAAAACAATCTTTCTTGTCATGTATGTAAAATCCTTAGCTTAACACACATGGTAAAATGCCTATATAGACTGCTACACATTACTCAAAGAAAGATCAATATTCAAATGTTGGGCAGCTGCAGAAATGGTTATTGAGGCTGGAGAAATTCATTCAAGGACACATGAACACAGCATATGCCTTTCCACCTCAGGTGTGTCAGTTTGGATCTAGGCTGAGTTTGATTTTTAAAACCATTTATATTCATCTGTGAAGCTTACGTATGTACATTTGCATTCTTGAGTTTTCATAAAGCAACTTGTTTATATCATTCCAGGTATGTGCTAGTAATGTTTAAGGCATAGTAAAATATTTTGCTGACCGTAACACAGACAGTTGTGCAGTATTTGGAATGTGAACAAAGTAAATGGGCAACTTACTCAAAAAATAAAAAAGACAATCGCTTGGTTCCAAAAACCTAGCAAGCTACCTCACTGCCTACATAGGCATCCTAACTATCACGAGGTCTCATAAGTGAATGATTTGGAACACTCTGCATTAGCAGCAACTCTGCACACCACTCGCATTTGATTTCAATAGCGTTTTATTACCATGTTAGCATGTTGCTCAGCTAATGGCCCAAAATTCTGTGCACACACAAATAATGGGTAAAATAAATTACTTTTAATTACAATAAATACATTTATTGATACATTTGAGTGTTGAATGAAATATAATCTTATTTATAAAAACATTTTTTTAGACTTGTCAGCCATCTTGAATTTATTTCTTCACTGCTCCCATCACAATGTCCTCTGAGTTTGCCTTCTCTGCAAAGGATATGTATGCAATACAGTATGTTATATAACTGAACAAAAGTATTTGTTCCTTCCTTCGTCACATTCATTAGCCTCTGTATTCCTCTCTCTCTCTCTCTCGCAAGCACACACACAAACAATGAACCACATATATCTACTTCTCCTCACACTTCCATTTGGCTGGAAGTTGTGGTTTCCGCACATCAGTATCCGGTGGTGTCTGTTTGTGTGTCTGAAGGTGTTTGAGGACATGTCCATTGTGTGCAGCCCGTAATGGAGAACATTAATGATTTATACCCACAGCCAGGGAGAGAGAGTGGGTGGTTATGGCTTTATAGTTAGCACTGAAACACAGTGGGATATCTATAATCTCTATTGTAGATTTTGGTCAACTGATTGCGATGAATTATGCATTGCTAAAAGCCTCAAGCTTCCACGGTAAATCTCCTTTTTTTTCTTCTGTTGTTGTTGTTAAAGGGCTGCACTTGCAACAACCACTTTATCAAAATCCCTGAATCCCAACATTCTCCTCACTACACTACACTACACTACAACATGCAAGCACAAGCAAACGAGAACCTTATACATACCAAACATCAGCCTACTCTTTGATGGTAAACTTAAAGACAACCAGCAGAGACCTCATGCCCTATTCCTTTCTGTTCAGCTACTCCTTTCTACATGCTGCACACAGAGGTCTGCTCTCCTCACACCAACAAGGCTCCTAGATGTCTTTGGAACCTGTTTTTCTGAGAGTGACAGAAAGACCACTTAGCTCATCCAGGATTCAAACCAGTGACCTTCCTGCTGTGAGCCAACACACTTGATACTGCATACTATTTTTTTTTAAATTGTATGTAAAAACGTATTATGCATATTTAAACATAGTATGCTACATTTCGTCACATGGCTTTATGTTTGAAACGTGAAACATAAGCAGAACTAAGTTTGTGTAAATTGTTTGTAAAGCTGTTCTGATGTAAATTTAATTAGTTAACCTTTTCGTTAAATGTTAAAAAATATATTATAAAAATGATTTTTTAAAAACGATACTTCAACGATTCTGTGTTTCTGTGTTCTGAAACCATAGTTCAAACACACATTTGCAAACACCGTTGCAAACTTGTGTGGCTGGAACTAACTCTCCACCTGTAGTTAGAAGCATAGTTACTTGTTAATAAGACATGTGGACTTAAATTATGCTCTTGGGCACAATAAGCAAGCTAACATGCAGTACAATCTACATCTTCCATTCTATTTAAATATATATACATATATATATAAAAAGTGTTGGCCCCCTTCCTGATTTCTTATTTTTTTGCATGTTTGTCACACTTTAGTGTTTCAGATCATCAAACTAATTTAAATATTAGTCAAAGATAACACAAGTAAACACAACATGCCGTTTTTAAATGAAGGTTTTTATTATTAAGGGAAAACAAAATCCAAAACTACATGGCCCTGTGTGAAGAAGTGTTTGCCCCCCTGTTAAAACTGTGGTTTATCACACCTTTGTGTGTGTGTATATATATATATATATATATATATACACACACACATTTAAATCTATATATTTTAGCATGTCCTTGATAAGTGCCGTTTTTTAAGAGTGCGCATGTGCATAAATGTCTAAGGAAACCGTGAAGTATGACGTAAGAGGGAACCCACGATGAACCAATAATCAAATAAAGCAAAATGACAAGGAACAAAAAATAGTAAATTGGTTATCAGGTGCCACGTTCAATACAGCAGCATCTCAGAGATCTCGAATCAGTTAATTAGCAGAAATTATTACTCCACCACATGCGTGTGACGTCATTAACAACGGCCCTATATTGTTGAACCATTGTCGTTCAAACTACGGAGATGCGACCATGTATGGGAAACAGTAGTGATTAGCTAATTAATTTCCATAACAGTGCATCATACTATGGTGGTTAATCAGCAAGTTACATCCTTGTACTGGAAACGCACTCCAGGGTGTTTCACTGACACTGCCTATGACCCGAAACACTGGCATAGGGTCCAGCATAGGACTTGTGACTCTACATTGGACAAGCAGTTTGGAGAATGAATTGGATGGGTGGCTGAATAAATTAATATGATTAAAATCTTATAAAAAAATGAAGCAGAAACACCATAAAATGCACAGTATACTACAGCATATACTGCAGAAATAGTATGAGTAGTATTGTGATATGTTAATCCAAACAGCCACAAAGTAAGAGTTCACTGTCTGTTTCTTATGACACGTCGTTGCCTCAGGTTTGATGACCTGACAATGAGGCTGCAGTGCCTCAAGAACTAAGAAACTGGGGAGAGAGGTTAAGCCTCTAAAAGTTCGAACACAACCATTTAGCAGAGACCACTCCACCTCACACCAAATTAATATTTCAGCATTCAATCTATATTCATTATAAAACACACTGCCTCTGACCGCCTGTTCTGCGGCGCGTACACAAGCTTTTATTTCTTCGTCTTATTTATTTATTTTGTTCCCTGAAGCAAGTCAACATGCTGCAATTATTGCTGACTATTAAAGGGCACTTAAAACATCTCCACCGTTGCTACGGGCACAGCAGCGATGTGAACTGACGAGACTCCTGGAAAGGGGCAGGTGGGTCTGATGTGAAATGACAGGCAGAAGTGCTGGTGCACTTCAATTTAACTCTTAAATGTATCTGCATGATCACCTGATGTGTGTGGCTCTGTGTCTTACTGATCAGGTTTAGATACGATTTAGACATGATTCAGACTTTCGGAGTCTAAAATGACCTGTGTAAAGGTATAAAATATTTTTCTAATATTTCTAAAACATCACAGTCACAATTAAATAAAAATTGACAGTTCTTTTTTTATGGAATATTGCAGTGTTTATTATAAATGGTTTATTAATGCGTATTATTATTGCAAAATAATAATAATTCATGTTCAGACCAAGGAAATTGGCCAATCAGGGATATTTGCTCTGTTAGTGACATGCCCACAGCCGCTGCTGATTTATATAAAATTAGTGACTTAGTGAATCTCACAACAACATAATGAATACAAAAATCTGAAAGGCTAATTAAAAACGTCAATAATTTTTGACTTCCTTTCTTCTCCATCACAAACTGATTTTTACACATCTTTACCATCTTCTCCACTTTAGTTTGCAATCTTTTAATTCAGCTAAGAGGCCACACTGGGATGTGCTGATCTTTTATTGGTCACACATACAAATTCTCAAGTCAGAATTAATCAAACTTGAACTATGGAACGCAACAAAATTTGCATGATCTTGCATTTCCTGTTTCCTGCATTTGCATGAATATAAATGGAAGTGAACTGAACGAAAAGTGGTGTGACTGCTCCTTTAAGGACTGTAACAATGCTGTATATGGGCATGAATGATAGCTCAAATCATTGAGGAGAGATGTTTTTTTTTTTTTAATCTTATGGAATTTTTTTATACATACATTTAGAATGTTTTCATGTATGGGTTTTTCTAAACAAATAATTTAAAATGAATACCCTTAGTAAAAAAAAAATCTTCCCACAGTTGCCTGCAATTGTAAAATGAAACCGTAGTGTTGAACATGTTGATGCATTATTAGGTTAAACAGCATAATTCAGAAACATTCTATGTCTGCTAAATATGACACCCTTCTGTGTATTTTTATATGGAGGTGTCTCAGATCTGGGTGAAGATAGTCTCTCACAGTTGAGCTAATCCTTGATCAGTGCAGCAGACAGAGACACAGTGCAGTGTAAGCTGTCTCTGGGGCCTCTTTCTGGAGCCTGTCACAGCTCTTGCATTTAGGTCACCTTTACTACATGCACATTTGCTTTGGCCATCACTTCTGCTCCACTGCCCACCCTAGTACAAGCCACAGCAAGCTGAGTTTAGTTGGCAACTCCCACTGGTTTATTGCTCTGTGTGTGTTTGCATGTGTACAAATTGCGTGTGTGCATTTATTCTTGCGTGTTATGGCATTGTAATGACTTTGATTACTTAATTTTAACTGTAGGGAATTAATTATTATTAATTCATTCAGGTTTTGAGAGGACTCGGATCTGAATATCCCAAGTCCACCTGATTAAACCGATTTCAAATTTGTTGTGTTACACTTTAAATCAAGGGTCGTCCAGCGAGCCGTGATTTCAGTATATTTAAACAAACTGACTATGTATCTGTATTTTCCCCCTGGCCACGGGTTAACACAATTATGATAATTTGTAAGCTCTTAAAAAGAGAGGTAACGTTGATCTTGGCAAAGTTTTAACCTTGAAATTATACGACACCAGACAATTGATTATTTATAAATGAAACATGAATTTATTTGCTATTCTAGATTTACATCAAAACTAAACTAAAACACATACACACACACACAAACACATATACAGCTCAGAAAATTGAAGGACTGAGTTAACGGAGTTGCATGTAGTTTGAGGGGTTCTAACACTCGTTTCCACGAGTGAGTTAAATTCGCCTGAGAGAATTACAAAGCAGAGAATTTCCTTATCTTTACTGCTTAACTAAATTCACCAGCGTCAGTTCAGCAGAATGCTGATATCAGTGTCTGTTCATATTAAGAAATCCCTACAGCATTTACATATGCATTCAGCGTATTATTCACTTTGAATTATTTAATACATGGTTCCAATAAATTGTAAATTGATATGCATCATTATATGCAGAAATAAACAAAACATATTCGGTTTCATCCAGGTAATCAGGGTAAACATAAATTTTCATCATAGGTTTATATTTTTCCATATAATTCAGATACCTTTGCTTAAAGAATGCTTAGGAATGGTTCACCCAAAAATGGAAATTCTTACATTATTTACTCATCCTCGTGTAGATTCAAACCTCTATGAGTTTATTTCTTCTGTTAAGCACAAAAAAGATATTTTGAAGAATGCTGGTAACCAAACAGTTGACAGTAACCATTGACTACCATATTAGCATTATTATTATTATTTCCATACGATTTGATTCCTTTCAAGGAACAGTTTGCCCAAAAATGAAAAATCTGTCATCATTTACTTACTCTCATGTCGTTCCAAAATTCTGTGTTAACAGTTAAATTATCTTTGGATGTTGAAATATTCCACAATGGGTTTCTAAGTAACTAAGGTTCAGCTGCTTATTGAATGCTTATTGAATATGCCACAGTTTGTCTGTGTGAAGTGATTATGTTAACAACCAAGTGCTAATAAACATTGATAAAATTGTTATAGCCATATAAATCACTCACCAGTCCATCTATCGCTTATAAATTAAACACACTCCCCACAAACCCAAGAAGCACACAAACACTCAGACACACACACTGTGATATTGTGACTTTGAATGAGCTACTAAAAGCAGATTATTGATCAATGAGTGAGAGCAGGAGAGGACAGGAAGGGTGAGAGGAGACAGATTAGATGGTTAATCTCTAGAAAATAAAGAAGCCGCCGCCGGATCATCGACCAGGAATGGATAAGTGGAGGAATGAAGGACCTGTACTAATTATCATGTGAGTAAGAATAGCCATGCAGATCTATAAGTCCAGACACTGTCCAATGCCACATGGGGCAGACTAATGCTAATATTCACTCAGAAAGAACAGCCGAGTCAATACACCTCCATTAGTACATAGACAGCCGTTTACTCCTCTCATCTTTTACCTCATGCTCCTTTTTGCTCTCACAAGTCCAAGGAGCCCCTTCTGCACCCGTATACATTTCACCCCTGTCTCTCTGCTGTTCACACACAGTCTTACTCACAAGCACACTAGTCACTCAATTCATTCCCCCATTAGTCTCAAGTTTCAGCACTGCTGTGTGTGGAACATTGATTTTGTCTTTGCTGTCACACTAAGTGAGCAACAGACAGTGGTACTGCAATGGGTCTGCTGCGTCGGAAATACAGGTTCTTAGTATGAACATATCTGAAACACATATCAGAGCATAAGTTTGTGGCTTCAGTTGATAGCTGATGTTTCTTTTTAAGAACATTAAGATATTCTGTATATGAAAAATGTGCTAGGTTGGTATCCATTGCTGGTCATCACATATATGCGTAGATGAGATTTTTTTTAATTCAGATCACTGTTTGCTTCAACAAAGTGGTCACTTTGTTTAAAATATAATTAAGTAATAATTTAATGAATAATTTAAGTATAATCTAATTGTCTGTCATTTCAACTTCAAATATATTAAATATGACCTTAAAAAATTGAGTTGAATCTCATATAACTTAAAAAATAAAGATGAAATTGGTTAAATTATTTTGAGTTAAAGTAATGTGGGAAAAAACATGTGCTGCCATGACTTACAGACTAATTCTTTACAGTGATAACATAACCTCTTAATTTGTAAGCATATTTTTACATAATATGTTTTTGAAAGAATATATAATTTTTGTTTGCCTTAAGTTGGTGGGAAGTCAGGGATTCCAAGCAGAAGCTCTTTATTCATAAAGTTTGTCTATTGACACAGCCACGTTTTTCATGCTCACTTGACATGTTTTATACATCAATATGTTAGCTCTATCAAACTAATTTTGAATATTCTAAATCTAAATCTAAGTGCACTGAATGTTTGGATGATGTCATGTCATTTCCTGACATATTTGGTGGAACCTAATGCATAAATCAGACACCCAAGCTCCCCAGATACTCTAAACACATTTAGCTTTTCACCCTCTCCACTTTCAACGAACACACACACACATGTGCACGTACCAGATAACTTTCAATCAGACAGAGAAGCTGTGCTGCTGGTGTTCATACACACTCGTGCTCTTCTTTCTCTGTCTCACGCTTCTGCTTCACCGATCTTCTTTTCCAAAAGGCTCATTGTCCACTAACCCCCATTCAATTTCCTTAAGCGCCAAGCATCGTCCAGGCCACAGAAGTCTACTAAATTAGTAGATCAATAAGCTATCTGAAACTCTTTAGGGGGTATTGAAAAGCCCTGTTCTCCAGTTGCTCGTCCTAACAAATAGGATGTTGTTTATGTTGTAATGTGCTGTGTCATGGAGTTCTTGTTACAAGTGTCCCCCTGGACCAGTGGCCACTTCACGGACTCACTCACTCTCAAATTCAAATTTATATTGGTTTATTTATTATTAGCATACTTTTTATATATATTGCCAAAGCATTATGCAGAGAAAAAAGTAAAACAATAATAGGAAGCAAAGAAGAGAGAAAAACAAACAAGAAAACAAAGACAAATTGTGTGACTGCGTTCAACAGATATGGGTTGAGATTAAATATTTTTCTGAAGTTGATGTCCTGTGGTCTGCCATTTAAAGTATTTCACATAAACAGAATCCTAAATTGATTCTTACGAACTAAATTCAACATAAACAACATTGAAATAGTGAAGGCAAAATGTTTGTGGAATTTTGTAAAGCAACCATTTTAAACCTCATTTACTTCGTATGGCAAAAACTAATTATGTAAGGAATATTTTGCTTTGGGTTTAAATCCGAGGTAATAACCAGGATCACGTGATCATAAACGGTAACCTTACTACCTCTATTCACACCACTGCATGTAACCCTTTTGCTAATGACCTTGTGAATGTAATGAATTTGCTCACTTGCGTTTGGAACAGCTCGTTCCCTTCCCATGTAGTTTTTTGATGCTTGAATCTAGTTGCATTATCTTGCTGATGGATTAATCACAAAGTCAAGTTCATCTTCTGCGGTGATTACAAACATGGCGCGATAAAAAAAAAAAAAATTCTGTGGCAATCGGAGTTACAGCCGTTACCGGCCCCAACCACGATCGACGCTCTTGACTTGGTAGACAAATTTAGCGGTGTTGCACAAGTCTCATTGGATCAAACAAGCTAAGCACCATATTACACTCTTCATGTATATTAATCATCAAATATGGATGACTAAGGCACTGACTGTAGAAGAAAATAAACATTGGACATTAGGCCTATTTGACAAGTTCCACAGGGAATACCATAAAAAGGAGGTCATTTTGAGAAGCATCACAAAAGGAAATAAGGTAGGCCTGTGTGTTTTACACTGTGTAGTTGCGAGTGCGTGAGAGCACGCAAAGAGAACTTTCTGATTGGTTGTGTTTTGTTATTCATTGTGTCGTTATGACCCATTGTCGTAACCATGGCTTTTTGGCATCGTATTGATTACCATTTGTGTAACCACAGTTTTACTACAAATACCATGGTTAAACTATGGTTAGTGTAGCAAAACCATGGTTAATTTGTGGTTATCATGGTTTAGCTATAGTAAACAAGTTTTTTTTTTTGTGGTTTTATTTCTAGTAAAACCATGGTTAATTTTCCTAAGATGTATTGCTTGATATTTCTGCCTAAATGTGCCTTTGTAAAGACGAATGGCCTTAGTTTGTCTTGCTTTCTAACGCTCTATCTTTTTTGTTTGTTTTATCTTCGTCAGGTCTCTATATTTTCACCTTGTGTTTCATTCTTCATTCAGTAGCCTATGTTTTGTGTTACAATGTGTTCTCCTCAACCACATCTCTTTGATTTGTCCTGTTCTAATGTTATATTCATCTTATTGTCTTATCCTCCCCCCGCACCATAGGGGCCCTTTGACTCTGCAGTGAGTGGTCTTACCCTCAGGCCAGAGACACAACCTCTACTCTATTGGCGCTTTTCCACTGCGTGGTACGACTCGGCTCGGTACGGCTCA
>NW_015625579.1:85565-114530 GCF_001515625.1 Sinocyclocheilus rhinocerous
AACAGCCACTTTTTGGTTGTTTAAAAAAAGGTGCGCTCGTTCAAAACGGTTGCGTTCGATCCTTCGCTGGCTGTGCTGATTTAAATCTAGCGGTTCTTTTGTGTTTGTGTCGCAAGTTCAGTGACGCAGGTAGTGACGATTCTCTCCGGCCAATCCGTGATCAGCAGAGTTTACACGTCACGTTTTGGTAACGGTACGGTTCACTTGGAACCCCAACCGAGGTGGTACTAAAAAAAAGTACCAGGTGCCAGGTACTGTACCCAGTGGAAAACCCCCCAAAAGTGAACCGTACCGAGCCATACCGTGCCGTACCATGCAGTGGAAAAGCGCCATTAGTGGACCCCAAACTCCTGCACACACTCTGTCCAACAAAGTCTATCAAACATTTTTCATCTTCTTTAAATCACATTGTCTTCAATTCATTTTGATTGTTGTTTTTGTTATAATTAATCAAAAATTAAACCCATTGCTGTAAATGCCTTTGTCAAATATGAGGGTGCTTACATAAACTTCACACTCAGTTTTATTTTACACAGTCTTAGAGTATGAGTAAAAGAAAATTTGTACTTGTAGAGGTAAATAGATGTCTGATGCTGCAATATGCATATGCATTGTAGAATTAGTATGAAAGTTACGATTGTAAAAAAGTTAAAGCAAAGTTAACCTACCATGAGATCAAGGATGTAGTGAAGTGTTAATCAGCTCTGCAAAATAAATGGCTAAAGGACAGTGCATGCCTACAGCATTTCCTTCAAATCTTCTACTTTTTTCTGGTGCTTTCCTTCCAGTTGCCAGTGACAACGACCTCTGTTAGAGAACTGAGAAAGGTCTTGAGGTCAAAGTACTTGGAGGACCCCCAGAAACATAGGCCACTTCCTAGTCAAGCAGAACGGTACATATACACACACGCACACAAAAAGTGGAACAATGAAGACAGATGTACAGAGACGCAACCACTAACCCCCACTGAGGCTACTTGACCCAGAACTGTGCCGAACAATGTGGACAATGGAACCTCATAACAGAATTGCTGTCCACACTTCTGTCCACTTTTAAGTTGTTCTTTGTTTTTTTGTATGCATGCTTACAAGTATGTGTGTGAATACATGAGGTATGCAGAACAAGTTAATGCTCATTGAACATCAGCGAGTGATAGACTATGACGTGAATGGTATGTTCCCTTTCAGTCGGTCACTCTCGACGTCACGTCGGATGACCGACGAATTGGGATCTCGCTTAGAGGTAAAATTCAAAATAAATTCTTATTAATAATTAAATCAACATTACATTTGATTACAATTTCTATAATAAAAAACAGTGTATATACACACACAGTGGGTATAGAAAAATAATCACCCCCCTTTAAAATAATCACATTTTCTTGCTTTGCTGCCTGAAATGAAGACAGACACAGTTTTTGTTTTATCCAGCTGTATTTACTCAGTGCAATTTATAACATCCAAGTGAAAGATATAACACCAATATGTCAGAAAAAAATTAAAATAAATAAAAAACAGAATCACTGAGTTGAAAAAAGGATCACCCCCTTGTGTCAGTATTTTGTTGAACCACCTTTTGCTTTAATTACAGCCTTTAGTCTGTTGGGAAATGTCTCTATTAACTTTTCACATCGACACTTTGCAATATTTGTCTTCAAGTCATTCCACAGATTTTCAGTGGGGTTTAAGTTTGGGCTCTGACTAGGCCATGCAATGATATTCACCTTTTTCTCCTTCAACCACTGTGTGCTGAGTTTTGCTGTGTGCTTTGGGTCATTGTCATGTTGGAAGGTAAACCTACTGCATGTGGCCTTTCTTGAGGAGTGGCTTTTTTCTTGCAACGCTCCCATTCAAGCCACATTTGTGGAGAATTTATGATATTGTTGTCACATGCACACAATGACCACACTTTGTCATAAATTCCTGCAGCTGTCGGCGCCTATAGCCTCGTGGGCAGTGCCTTGACATGTAGCGCTGTTGCGCTTCGGGCGTCCTGTGTTCGAATCCCGGCTCGCGGACCTTTCCCGATCCCGGCCCCCATCTCTCTCTCCAACTTTGTTTCCTGTCTAACTACTGTCCTATCAAATAAAAGGCAAAAAAAAAAAATAATAAAATAAATTCCTGCAGCTGCTTCAGAGTTGCTGTAGGCCTCTTGGTCGCCTCTCTGACCAGTTTCCTCCTGGCTCATTCATCCAGTTTGGAGCGACGTCCTGATCCAGGGAGGGTCTGTGTTGTACCAAATACCTTCCACTTCTTATAGACGTCTTAATAATAGACCAGCTTAAACCAGCTCAAATCAGCTGCCATGCTTCATACCTAACAAGCATATGTTGATTTTTTCAACAGGGATGTTGGTGTTATATCTTTCAATTAGATGTTATAAGTTGCACTGAGTAAATACAGCTGGATAAAACAAAAACTGTGTCCGTCTTCTTTTTAGGCTGCAAAGCAACTAAATGTGATTATTTTAAAGGGGGGTGATTCTTTTCTAAAGCCACTCTATATATAATTAAAATCTTTGATATATGCAATTTCCTTGGTGAAAGTTCATCTTGGTTCGATTTGGCAAGTGACTACATAATCACTTCTAAATGGTCAGCCACACCTCTTCCTGTTTCAGCTGTCAATCACGCAGACAGCATGTCTGCTTCCAGAGCTCAGGTGCCTTGTGGACTGCTGTTGTCAAGCGCAAGCATCAGAGCACTCGGAAATGTGAGAGTCTCTGGCGGCCGACAGGAGGCCACTTTAGGAGATGCTATCTCGAGGACCCAAACACCCGACACACTCACTAGCGCACAGACACACACCTTTGTACAGACACTGACACATTTGCACCTATGCACACACACATAATGCTCTTGGGCGTACCTGGATGATTCAGCTTAGGTTTTAGGGGTTTGGGCATTAATTGCATACTCGGACATAAGACCAGAACTTGAATATAGTATGTTAGCCACGGTTTCTTTCAGATTGTTAACCCTTAATGTAATGGAGATATAATGAAAGGTAAAAATTGTTATAGGCTATATATATATATATATATAGTGTTTGTAATATATCCGTTTCACGTGAAAACATTATGTGACTCGTGAAACTCAAAACCATCATTTATTCTACAG
This sequence comes from Sinocyclocheilus rhinocerous, assembly GCF_001515625.1. Lineage (NCBI taxonomy): Eukaryota > Metazoa > Chordata > Actinopteri > Cypriniformes > Cyprinidae > Sinocyclocheilus > Sinocyclocheilus rhinocerous. Next base: position 88,684 of record NW_015625579.1, read on the forward strand.
TTAAAGGTGCCATCATTCAATACTATTGTACAGAGGCATCCATAACCTGCTGTAGTCATTGATACCCCTAAACCTGTACATATGGCATGTTTGTGTTGTGGCCTCTTTGATCAGGCCTTGGTTTTAATGGATTTTTCTCCTCATTTTGGCCATGGGACCAAAGACGGCAGGGATATAAAGTGGAGGGGTGGAAGGTCATTTGAACCTTGTGGTTTTGGAGCAAAGTGCAGGATGACAGAAGGTGTTCTCCTTGTATTGAGACATCACTCTTTCACAGAGACAGGAAGTCTGCTCTCCCCCCTCCTTACAGATATACGCAACTCTAGACCATTAACAGATTCCATGCGTTAATGGGCAGTATTGTAGCAAAAGATGGATGGAGTTAGGTATCCAATACTGAAATCACAGTGATTAGCTTGCCACCTCAGAACCAAATCAGACTCCCTCCTTGGTTGAAAAAAAAGGCTTTAGTGAAGTGGACGGCATCACTGTACTTTGACACTTTGGCCCTAAAGGCCCAAAGTGTTTGGCTACTTCAGAACCTTATGTGGAGAAATACTAATGTGTTAATGAGACTGACAGTAGTGGTTGTAGAAGTTAATATTGGCCAAGATGAAAAGTTTAATAAAGTTTTGACTTTTTTTTTAGTAATTGTGAAAATACTAACCTTGACATTTTTAGATTTGAAAGTTCTCTGTCTAATGCATCAATAAAAGTAAAATTCGCAGTGGTCAACTAGTATTTCCATAGTGCCTTATTCAAAACCACATTTTGATTATGAGGTTACATCATTGATACAAAGCATTCAACCCATTAATGCTTGAGATATTAAGACCTATATAAAGATTGTAGTATTAAACGCTTTTCCAGGTGCGTGAAATTGTTGCATACTGTAAAAGAAATACTATGCCACATTATCCAGCAAGTTGTCGAAAGCTTCCAAAGTTTTGTCTACTTGTATTACAGTTGTTTTTAAAATATTTATTGTCTCCAAAAATATATTCAGATGGTAAAGGGTATTGAGCCTTAAGTAACTTTAATTTTCCACAGGTTGAAATCCATAACAAACTATTTCAGTGACAGGAAACCATTGAAAAACATTTAAAAAATCATCCCAAGATCTGAGCGAGGTTTAAAAATACTCATGTCGTTAGAGAATTGTATGTTACCTGTATTCAGTGCTCTGGCTTATAGCTTAAATAAAGCAACAGTCGAGGCGTTTTATTTTTTCTTACATGTTTAATGTTAAAGTCGATTTGAATGTGTTGTTTGTCGTTTAAAATTTTCTAGAATAAATTTTTGAAGTGACATCTCTGTTTCACTATAGCTATATGACTGAATTGTTAGCTAATCGCTGCAGTCGAGAGTAGTAAAAAGTGTAAAAAGAGATGATCATAACGTTTTAGCTTGTTTACAAACAACTAATTTTACACTAGAACGCTCGTCGAAAATTAAACACTTAACCTTAAGGTAATCCCTCTTCGTTATCCTCGGGCAAATAACGTCAGTCAACATTATTGCTTTTTGGAAAAACAATTATCAAGCGTTATAAAACTTTTAATAATTACGTGTCTTACTTAGTTAATAACTTATTAGTTGCTACCACTGCGAGAGATAAAGAATAGCAAGACATCGTTTGCCACGTCTTCAGCGGCTGAAAGAATTAAATTAGGTCAAGAGTCTGTGAATAACAGAGCTGAAGAGCAGGACCCAAATGACAACAGACACCTTCTTAAGTTTCACACTTTCAGTGGAAACTGTACCTTGGCCTAACATGACCTCATAAAAAACAAGAATTAATAATGATATAAAAGAATGAAATAAAGAATGTGTTAAGAATGAAATAAAGAATGTAACTGTTGTAATGACAAAATCATGTTCTTTTCAGAGTAAAGGCTAACGTCGAGATTCTAACATCTAACGTTTAAACTATATATAAATTACTCACTCGTACACGCAAATTATTTAGATTGTTTAGGACACAAATAAAAAAAATTAATTTTGGGGGGAAAAAAATAATAATAAAAGTATTGCTGTTGAGCTCTGACAACCACGTAAATTAATCTCAGCTATTCGTTTTAAAATATATTGATGAACACTGAGTAATGTGTATGACGTGGAACACTTGAAGTGGGCTGCATAAAGCACTAACTGCGTGTAAAAGTGCACCTTTGTAGAGCTTTGTAATGCCTATTTTCACTGACGTAGGTAATACATTTCCGCGTTTGTACTTTTTTACAGAGTTAGAGGATAAATCCTCAGGTGAAATAAGCCGCCAATTGGGGTCTGTAACCCTGAGACTTAGTCCGAGTATAATAGGCTTGGTCATCGGAATTTACTTTGTTTTCCGGTGAGATTTTGTTGGCTTGCCATAGATAATTCCTCAAGAAGGCTGCATAAAGCACTAACTGCGTGTAAAAGTGCACCTTTGTAGAGCTTTGTAATGCCTATTTGCACTGACGTAGGTAACACATTTCCGCGTTTGTACTTTTTTACAGAGTTAGAGGATAAATCCTCAGGTGAAATAAGCCGCCAATTGGGGTCTGTAACCCTGAGACTTAGTCCGAGTATAATAGGCTTGGTCATCGGAATTTACTTTGTTTTCCGGTGAGATTTTGTTGGCTTGCCATAGATAATTCCTCAAGATCATGAGACTCTAACATTTCTAATGAGACTCACGTGTTTAATAAACACCCGTGAGTCTGACCTAGTTTGCAATGATATTTAGGCTATAACTGATTCAACAGCCTATCAAAACTACAACAACTATAGCCTATATAACGTTCTTAAATGGATAAAAAGTTACTAATACAAAAAAGCCAGGACACAAAAGTTTTCTTTTGAAGCAAGTGTAAAACAGAACATTTAATGACACTCGATAAAAGATGTAAATACTGGTAGTATAGCCTACTTAACTGGCCAATTTATACTGAAAACGATAAAAAACTAAAAGGAATAAACATACAAACATGCGTTAAAAGTAAAATAACCAATACGTTCTCTTAAATACGTTTTAATTGCTCATTTTGGAATTAGAGGGCCATTTAAAATACAAAGGCATGCATATTATGTAATAATAATAATAATAATAATAATAAAAATGTAAACAGTAAAACATTTGTGTTATAATTTCCTGTCATGTGAAGACAGGGTGACTGGCACTGGCATTTCTGCCAGTATATGTGATGCACTGAAATCGGGGTATAATAGGCTATGCTAGGTGTTATTATTTTTATAAAATTTGGTACAGCATACAATAAATAAAATAGGCTTTTGCATAGAAATACAAGCCAGCTTCTTTACTGACCGATAGCTGAACAATGTTCTCAGCAAAACACACAAAAAGGCCGATAATGTTTGTTATCAAAATTTAAATTGGGCCGTGTTGTCGGTTTTGTTAGAGCTATACTGTGTCCCCTGTGCAAGGGTCTTTTCTAAGTCATATCTCATCTCATATCTCCATCAAACAGGCTGAAATACTTGCTGGTATTTGAGAAATAAAAGTAAGGCGCGCTACCTCCAGGATACACGACTGGTAGAGGCATTGGAAGCATGCACCTTCCGAGCAGATTATTCTCTTTATATAAAACGGGGAGCGGTACCGTCTTTCCAATATCACTGAAATCGCTAGTCGGTCCCTCCAGTTCAGTAGACAGTTGTCTTTTTAATTTATTCCGTCGATTCTGAAACCAGATTTTGACTTGAGTCTCGGTGAGCTGCAGAGAGTTCGCCAGGCACGCGCGCTCCGCGCTGCTCAGATAGCGTTTCATGTCAAACGTAGATTCCAGCTGGAAGATCTGTCTTTTTGAAAATATAGTGCGCGTTTTCTTTTTCGTCATCAGTTTATTCTTCTTGCCGTTGTTCTTTTGTTGCCTGTCATCGCAGCTGTCCGTGCTCTCGCTGCGCGTGTCGACGGGTTTGAGCACGTCCACGGTTCCATCTCCCGCTCTGTTGACTTTATCTGAAAGCCAGGCAGATGCTATTAATATTCGTTCAAACATTACAGTAGGCTACTACTAATAACATATTATAGCTGTTTTGTGTCAAAATGAAAAACAATATTCTTACCAATGGTGTGCAATCCTACATCTGACTCTTCTTTGCATTGATCCTCGCTGCCTCCGGGATGATGCAGACAGCCATCCCGACACACTACAAGAGATGTCTTTGAATGACAGCTATCAAAGTTTCTGCTACTCGACTTGGAGTTGAGGATGTTGTCAATGGTAAACTTCAAAGAAGCGGGTCGACATGACGCCTCCTCCTTGCTCATATTCTCCGTTAGATGCGGGGTCCTTGCTGTCAGTGTCTCCTTTTTGCCGTTTCATAAACTAACGTCTCAATTCTCCGAGCACCATTGCTCCACGGCGTGCAGTGCTGCTGCGTTTGCCTAGACTGTTAGTCCACTAACCGGAAGAGCACGATTCCCCATCGTTTATTGGTCATGAGAATCAGACAGCGCGGCGGCCAATGGCAGAGGGGGGTGGGAGTTAGAGCTCAGACCTATCCAGACATCTGGTACACATATTTCAATATATGAACTGCACTGCTTACTATTTTTTTTTATGAGAGCTCTTAAGAAAAGGAAAGAGTAAGAGGCCTATTTTGCAGCCTTCTCCAGCTCGTTTGATGATGCTTGTGGGGTGTTAATTCCAGAACAAAGGGAGGTCAATGTAGGCTTTGACTTTTTCAGATGAACTTTCAGTTAATTATAGCAACTTTATCGTTAAAATAATGATTTTGCTTCTTGCACTTCATGTGAGATAATTCCGAATGTTGAAAAATGTGTACTCTGGTTATTTACCAAAGTTTCGCTGTCTTTTGCATTTAGTACACAACATTTTTATTTTGTGGCAATGCAGTGTTTGTTGCAGAAACAGCTGTATGATTATTTTTGAACTATCTTAGCCGTACAATGACTACTCTATTACAAAAATGAAAGACATTGACTTAAGTGATTTTCTAGTTATTTTAAGTCGCTATTTCTGGGGCATTTAATAATTTAGCTAATTGTTGAACATTGAAAGCATACACGGATGATAATGTTGTAATAAATATTATTTTACTGAACCCTTAGTCCGTAGCCACAATTAAGATTTCATTTAAGCATCCAGGACATGCAAATGGACCCTGAAATACATCTGAAATCATTCTAAACTATAATGATATGATTTTGTATGACTTAATGTAATAAAATAATGTTGTCCTAAAATTGCTAAATCATATTTTCATATCATTATTCAGTTGTCAAATTGGCAAGTGAATATTTTATTGCCCGGTAGTCGCGGGCCTGCTTTGTAGTGAGTATGAGATTTATTTGTGAACCTGTATATGTATACAGTTGATATTTAAGCTTTATTCGTTTAAATTAGGCCTGTATTATTTTGCGTAAATTGTACATATCCAATTCAACAGAGTGTTTGAATTTAGTATCGCGTTTTCTGTTGTATTCTGGCAAGAACGGACTGCTGATAAGAGGGCCTTTTTTAACCACACCTTTTCTTTGTGAATAATGGTGTTGCACTGATTTACTGCTCTGAAATTAAATCATATTTTTCAAAGGCAATACCCCAAGAAGACCTAATCGAGATAATCTGGACACCTGTGGAAATATATTTTGCATGGTACATATAAATGAATATTGGTTTTCCGCTGTCCAGTAAAGTCTTGACGTCTTCTAAGCTCATAGAAGTAGAACTCATTTACAGGAAAATCATACTTGCTTTAACGTGATTCGTTTATTAAAATGTATAATGTGAAAAAGTGACAAAACTTACAAATCGGTGTTTCTGAATAAAAATATATTTGCACAAAGCAAGTGTTGCCCTTATATTGGTGAGGGCCCCCATGCACAGAAGACTATATATCATAGAAAGGTAACAGTGACAATTAACACAAACTTGTCATTTTTCTTGTGATCTTGTGATAGGTGTTTTCTTTTCTTTGGATGCAGGAGACATCAGTACTACATTTTCCAGCAGGATATGTATAACTCAGTTATTGCACCATTCAGAAACATTATTGATAATTGTCATTGGTCCACTATTGTCAATATACATCGGACAATAGATCAGACAAGGCCTGTCATTTGCGAAGTCATTAAATTCATTGAATGAGCAAAGGGCGATAATGGATAGTTCACTGAATTTGAGAAGCCCATGATTGGTGGCGAGACTTGAGACACGTTAAAACTGAGAGTCGACATGGGTGTCGTTTTATCGTGGTACAAGATGGGCACCCGTACAATCCGTTGGGAGATGTGGTTAAAATTAACAGCCTCTAAATCCGCGGTCAGTTGTCTTTTCCATTTGTTTCTGCGGTTCTGGAACCAGATTTTCACCTGCGTCTCGGTCAGGTGCAGGGAGGCCGCGAAGCCAGCACGCTCAGAACTGCTAAGGTATCTCTTCATGTCGAAAGTGGATTCTAGCTGGAAGACTTGGCTTCTACTGAACACAGTTCGGGTCTTTTTCTTCCGGGCCGAGCCTGGCTCGGAAGTGTCGTGACCAGAACGCTCGTCGAAAAGCTGTCGAGCGTCCTCACCCTCGTCACCCACACACTCGCTCGTTTTTCGGTCCACTGCTCCATCAAGAAGCTCAGAGGCCACTGGGGTGTCCCTGTCGCTGCGGCAATGTTTACTGGAATGGCGAGTTTCTTCTTTTGGACCTGCTAAAAGTAATGATTAAAGGAACGTATAAGTGTTTAAGAAATGCATGTTATAATACTGTAATTGATCAGACGGATGTTCCCAAAGTGATATAAAAATCTGCTCTCTAGCTCGTAATCAGAGAGTTCCCTTAAGTGCAATAGGCTATTGTGTGAACGCAGCCAACCCTCTCCCTGTGGCTTTCACAGCTTTACAGAGCTAACGAATCAGACAAACCAATTGCACTGTTAAGCCTTTAACGAGTTTGGGAAGTCTTTTATTGTGACTCGGCTGCTCCGCACTTTCCAGTTGCTTTTGTTGGTTTTACCTAATGAGGCTTAAAACTAATGTGGACCTACCAGTAGCATAATTGGTGCTGTACACTAACACGGAAAATAATTATTCAGTTGGGAACTAATAATGAGCAAGTCAGCCTGTTCCATCAAGAAAAAAGCACAGTCCATTTGAGCCTGTGTTCTCATTTAAACTAAATCTTTAATTTAGATACCACTGTTCAGATTAAGAAATCTCTATATTATTTTGACTTACGATTTTTGACTTAATTATGAGGAGTTTTGAACAATATCCCGCAACTTACTCTCTGAGGTTTCCCGTCCATACCAGTCCAGGGGTGATTGTGCGCTCCGACACATCTCTGTCTTGAAGCCTGTGCTGGATGCTTGACTGCACATTTCTTTGCGATGCGCTTTAGTGCTGGCCTTAAGAACCATCTCTCGCTCCATGCCATCGTTATCCTTTAAAGGACGGACGGACTTTTCTGTCCTACAAGAGCCAAGTAAATTCTCGATAAAAAACGACGAGCCACTGGATGTGGTGGAAGTACGCTGTTGTTGGCTTTTGTCATGCATTGCTCGTACAAATATAGGCTATCAGTTACAGCAATAACCGGGTGATGCGCGAATTCTAAGCAAAAAGCATCTATTCCTTCCTCGCCGAATAATATCCTCGCTCAACCACTGCTCCAGCATTAAATCCTTATTGCGTCCACGGCGCCAGTCCAGAGAGAAGCGGGGCTGTAGTAAAGAAAAATCCAAGTCAAGTAAAATGCTTAACAAGCGGAGGGCATTCTGCTATTGGACGAGCACAATAGCAAATGGGATTATTTGTAAAAGGGTATTACCGGCTCCAATTCGACTTCGCTTTTGATCGTGCCTCAGGGTCGGTGGAACCCCTGTCACAGAGGGCTTTATTTGGGTCAATTAGGGAGCAAATCAAAATACAGATAGTGGATCATCGCATCGCGTCAGCCGGGGATCTCGTAGAATCGGATGCTGCTCCGTCTATTGGTCGGATCGGTCGCTACATCACAACAACGTTACAGCAAACGCCACTGTTTGGCATTGAGACAGCCTTCTTCGGGGCATCCCAGGATATGTTGTGCATTTAAATATGTCAAATAATATGTTTACACCACAGCTAAAACGTTCGGGATAATTTTTTTGGTAGGCCTACTGGTTAGGATCTGTAAAACACTAAGCTTCATCAAGCTTATTAGATCGCCTACGTTTACTGACTCATTAAATTAATTTTTTAAATATATGTAGGCCTATATAATTTTTTATATAATTTTATAATTTTATATATTTTTTTCGAGCGTTAACAGTAAATTGCAATAAACTTGTTCCTGGCCCTGACAGCACACTAATCGGACAAATACATTGTTGCGTTTGGTTTTTCTGTTTAAATCGGAGACATGTGGCTCCCTGGATATTTATTTGAGCGCATATGGCATTTTTAAGCACTTGTCGTCATAGAAATAGAAAAACAGAACTTATCAACAGTTCGAAATAATTTAGATTGTTAAAAAAAGCTGATTATTACAAAAATATGTTAGGAACCCAAACTGGCACGAAATAGTAATATCGATGTCTTTTGGCCTGTTAGGCGCTATAAAGCATGAGAACAATGTAATGGCTAATTCTTTTTCTTTAAAATTGTAAACGGATAGCTGTTACCTGATTCTTAAAAATGAGCCTACTTTCTTTGGTGTAACGTGATATTTGTCTTGCTTCAGTTATTAAATAGTATATTTATCTTAAAGCTAATTTTAAAAACCATGTGATTTTATCACGACAAATATTTATAAGCTATTTGACTAAACATTTTACAACATAGTTTGTGAATATCAAAACCTAAATTATAGCCTACTACATAAAAATAAAATAATTATGAGCTTTATAAACTATAAAGTGTATTTTAATTTTGTTTGTTATTGGTTCTATTTTATTTAAAAATATCTGTAATTTGACGTCTGTGATCGTTACAGTTTCTAACTTATTTCAGTAATGATTTAGCGAGTACATATCCAAATCCTCTTCCATACTTTTTAATTAAGAAATAGCGAGAAATTGAGGACTTTGTTAATCCTGTAATTTTAAATGTTACGTTAACGCTGGGGAGAAGCATAAAACACATTCAAATACACAAAATTCTATATATACATATATATATATATATATCCTTGATGTTTATGACTTTTTTTTCTACTGTCTTTTTCAGCGACCTGTTAAATTAATTTTATAATAATTAATTTTATAATAATTATTTGACATTATTACTGGGGTGAACTTCGTATAGTTGCATATTTATTTTAGGAGTTTTTTTCTTTGTTATTTGTTAGTTTTTTCTATTTTTTTTTATAAAGACATTGCATACGTGAAGGTGAAAGGTAATACCACTACTACTACTACTACTACTAATAAGAAGAAGAAGAACAATAATATGTAATGATATAAAAGACACTACAAGCACAAAAATAGGGCAAAAGATGGCATCTCATTGCCTGTTATGTTATATAGTTGTTAATATTATACATGACAATTAAAGTTAATTTCGTCTGATGGAAAAAAAAGTATGATAAAAATTATGTACACATGTATTTTAAGATTTACGTTTACATGGAAACGTAAGAAGCTTGAGATTAGGAGTTTTCAGTACCTTAAATCATATTGATGAAGCGCTAAAAATTGTCAACGGAGTGGCGAATATTACTGCTTCTCTTTCACAAACGAACATACAATAGATAAATAAAAAGTTGTTGTATTCGTTAACAGTTTGTAGTCGTTGTGAAATATTAATTTGAGCAAAAAAACTAGTCGAGTAAATAATAGTCTTTTTTAGTTTTTTAACTATTATTAACACACACACACACACACTGCTATTCATTTTGGGTTTCTAAAACAGATTTTCGAAATTGCTTTTTAAAGTGCTGGTTTGTATTTTCCCAAAATGAACAAATTTAGAAGAATCTAACTTTATATATATTTAAGGGTGCTAGTTATAAACATTTTGTCAACGGAGTGGCGAATATTACTGCTTCTCTTTCACAAACGAACATACAATAGATAAATAAAAAGTTGTTGTATTCGTTAACAGTTTGTAGTCGTTGTGAAATATTAATTTGAGCAAAAAAACTAGTCGAGTAAATAATAGTATTTTTTAGTTTTTTAACTATTATTAACACACACACACCCACACCAGTTTGTAGTCGTTGTGAAATATTAATTTGAGCAAAAAAACTAGTCGAGTAAATAATAGTCTTTTTTAGTTTTTTAACTATTATTAACACACACACACACACACACACACACACACACACACACACACACACAACCTGCCAAGCAACTAAGCAAAGGCAATATCAAAGGCACTTACTGTAATTAAATGGGTTTGAAAATTCACATTGTGAAACTTATGGTGAAATGATGTCTAGTGTGTTTTTTGCAGACAGTGATGCCTGTTTGCCTTTTAAACCATGGACAAAAAAACTAACCCGCTCACTGAGGTTTGGATGTATTGACTGTGGTTCACTTTTTACATTTCTTCTTTTCCTTTCTTTTGCTTCTTCTTTGCCTTGTGAGTGAGAGGCAGAGATTATTTAGCTCATATTACTGTGTGTACTTCGGCACTCTCTCTGATATAGCACCAAGCCCGACCCCCTGTATGTGAGGGCAGACAGCCCCTGGCCTCATGGGCATGTAACCCCACAGATCCTTATCCAGACTGGCATGGCCTTTTCACACTGGTGACCAGTATTGAGACTTTTAATGCTCTCCTCACCCTCTCTTTTTTCCTCTCTCTTTTACTTTTTTCTCTCAATACACATTATCTTTCTTCCATTTATTTAACTACCCTTTGCCCTCGTTGTCATTCACTATATGTCACATTTCTTTCCCATCACATGAACTCATCCCTCCCCCATTTGTCCTCATGTTCACATGACATTCTCCTAATAAGCATGAAAAGATTTGTTTTACCACATTGTGTAGCTATGTTTCCTGCCTAGAATGGGACACGAAAGGAAATCAGGCCAAAGAAATTGTAATCAAAGAAAAGGTATGGTTTTCCAATGTGCCTTCATCTCAGCCTCTGTTTGTTAAGCTTCTTGTGTATTTTCCTCTGGGCATGCTGTGATGGTTCAGTCTAAGCTCTCTTACAGTACAGTACTTTATGAATCGAGAGTATTAAAAGGCTAAAAGACAGATTAGCATATGACACGGTTTATCAGGATTCTCCATCCAACCTGTCACCCAGTTGCATCTTGGAACAGAAACTAAAGGTTTAGAGAGAAACTTTATCACTATATAATCTTCTAGTAATCCAGTCTAGCTATCACTATGACTATAATGCTTCCATGGCCGGGTCATTTCTACAAGATTTTATGTTTCCCATGAAACAATACTGCATATTTTGCATAAAATGTGACATAGAATGCAACTTTAATGCCACATTGTTCCCATGTATGCTTACAAGTGTAGCCCAATTAACACATGATTAGTATAAGAAATAAAAAGATAGGAAAAAAAGATAGAAAAAACAACTTTTTGAAGCACTTCACAAATTCCCATGTCCCCAATCATGTTTCAAATTCACATCGAAGTAAATGTTACATTTATATTTCTAATTTTTCATTATTAGTATATACATTTACTTATTTTCTTTGACAAAATACCATTTTTTTAATGCATTTTTTAAAATGTAAAACCATTCAATTAGTTTATGTCTCTGAAACTCCAGTTTGCCCTGTTACATTGGCATATCTAAATCATGTGACTTGCTAGAAGTGACGTCATTTCTTTGGAATGAAAGCAACTCCAAGAACAAAGTATTTGTCAGAATCTTTTCTCTCTTTTTCTCATTTTTAAAAGACTTATCTAATAGCGTAAAACATAACGTCCATCCTATTTTGTCAATTTATACTGGACATGAAAATGCTTGTTTATTTTTCTAAATAGATTTTACATATCTATTAAAATTCTTCCTGAATGTTAATCATTTGCTAACATGTTGTTCTTTCTTAGCAATTAACGGCCTTGATTTGCTTAAAACATCCACCGTTGCACATTGCACTGTAAAATGCAATGTGGATACATTTTCTAGCAAGTGAATTTAAATGACATTTTCTCCCTCTAATAACACTAAAAATGATCAAATTTTTAATCATTTACAAACCTGCTCAATCCAGAATCCATGAAATATAGGAATGACCTGGCCTCTGCTTTCTACTCTGTCCACTAATGCAAGTATCAGTCTTGTATCGGTGTTGCATGTCCACAGGTCAAACATTGGCAGCTGAAAACTCTAGTATGCTTTACATCTGTTTTGGCTTTGAAGGGGTTGCATATGGGGTGACTAAGAAGCCCCATCTATTGGTGGGGTTACAGTAATGCAGGTAAAAGATGTGTACTTGTGGTTTATCTCACTCCTTTCCCTGGACATTGTCATGGGCACATTAGCAGAAGAGCACATTCACACATATCTTCATATATGAATATACTCTATAATGCAAAGTTTGCATTTCAGACATCCCTCATGAGCAGAAAATCAAAGAGAGGACAAGTATGCTAAAAGAATGCAGAACCATCCAGACGTTTATGTTACTCTGCTTACTAGTGCGTAACGCACCCTAGGCTGTTGGAGGCTCTTGAGTAGGCTATCTTAGTTTAACACGAGGTGTGTGTGTGTGGGTTCACTGGCAATAAATAATAAAACCTCTGTGATAAAATGTGTACTGGCTCCTGTTTGTAGAATTAACTGTGTTTAGTGCTCCAGCACAGACATTGAGAAGTCGGGGCAAGAGAATAAGGCAGTCTTCAACTGAACATAACTTTCTGTCTGTATTTTATACACAACTAGAGTATTGTTACCAATCATCAGCGAAGAATGGCACCAAATCCACCTCAAAGCTTGGCTACAGTAGCATCTATAAAGTTTGTTCAGTGTTTGAGACTCAGATTAGGTCTTTTTATCATTTATCATTCAACGACAAATAAGACTGTTCACAATATGAAAACTATATAAAACTAGTTTAAAGCATATGCCAAGTTCTTAGAAATGTACTTTTTCTGTTCATTTTGGTTTCTTATTTTGGAAAACTTGTATACCAGTTTTATGCCAGTTTATTATTGTTAAGTTTATTATGTTTTAGTTTTAATTATTGAATTTTGAGGGACATTTTACACTGCAAATTAACCTTGTCATCCAATTATTTGTCATTTAAAAATACATACTGTCCTCCTTAAATAGACACATACGGTACTGTGGGGCTTCTGTCTATGATATAATGTTTTATAATATATATAATTTTATAAAGTACAAATTTATGATATAATAATTTATAAGTAATGTTTATAAATAATGTTTTTTTCTGCATATCTCTGCATATGTTATTGCATTACATGACTTTGAGCATATCACATGACTTTGACTTTATTTTTTATTTTTTTCTAAGAATTAATAATAAAAGATTAAGCCAGATTCCTTAAGTGCTTGTTTTTCTTAATTAGGATATCAGTGTATCACTATGTTGACTATTATGCCCCTCAAAAGATATCAAATTAAAATTAGAAACATGTTTATCATAGAGGATGTTTATTCAAATCATTGTATATATGAAATTAACCTAATATATGTTATATAGAACAAAAAATATACATCATGTCACTGACCCTTGTAATAAACAAACAAACAAACAAACAAACAAGCAAACAAAAAAGCATGAATAAGTTCTCAAATACATTTACAAAAAGTGCATCAATGGCTATCTGCAACTTCTCCTTTGTAGAATATAAACCTAAGAAATATTGAAACCATAACAGACAAGAGATTCTACACAGCAAGGCACTCTCTTTGATAGACTTGCTAATAAATTGCATTGTTTTTTACAAAGATTTAAAGATTTGTTTTAATCAGAAGTATGAGCCAAGTTCAGGATAGCTTCTTTGTTGTTGCAGTTATGTTGGTGTGTATGCTTGGCTGAACCGATGGATGGCATGCATGATGTTTGTGTACAGGCTAAAGTTCAGTCAGTCATGACATTTGTATGATCGTTAAGGACTGTTTACTGTTTCCTATAAAAGACAGTAGCCAGGTTCAGGCTCACCCTGCTATGCTTCTGTTGCGGGGACCCTTCATTTGACCCATTAAACTCCGCATTGACATCAGACACATTTAAGGTCCAGGCATCTGCTGTCACTCTTTAGTGGTGCAGTCAGGCCGAACGCCCTCGTGGTCTCTGCGGTCTGAACCTAGATTGAGTCGTCACCGTGAAATTGGACTTGATATATGGGCGGAGGCACAGCTGAAGTTTTGCTGCAGTCTATGTTGACTTGCCTCTGTGGTTAATAAAGCATCAGTTTACAATTTTCTCAAACAGAAGCCTAATGAAGAACCTGGTCAAAAAAGCAGCATATTTCAGTATTTGTATTAAAGGACACATATAACAGAATTTGATCATATGACATTTGACCACACATGCATACAGTAGTTTGTTAATTCATGTAAAAGAAAAAAAAATCTATCTGAATGTTTTTTTTTAACAGATGGATGGATGGATGTGCATGTATCTAGAGATTTAATGGGATGGTTCCAGACGAGAGTATTACTATAATCATCCTTACAGCATGTGTATCCATGTATTGAGGTCATGTATTAAGATTTATGTGCGCAAGGCATGTTACTCATGATAAGTCACTATTCTAGTTTATGCATATGTGCTATCTAAAATAGTAAGATTATGTTCATTCTTCTCAGATGGATTTAGTTAGTTGAATAATTTTAAAACATTTGTGTGTGTGTATAAACTAATTTTAATGCAAATAAATGGAGACATAGGATCATTACATTACAACACAACACGCATTATGCATTACAACACAAATGATCAAACTAAATTGTATTTAAATTGTATTTAAAACAGTTGTATGAACTGACTTTATACATCCTCTAAAATTCTCTAAAAATCAGTTACTGATTTTTATAGTGATTGTTATAGTTTCTGTAGATTTTGTATATTTGTTCAATTGAACAAACTGTTTCTACCAATTTACTACACTTTCTGCTAGATAAATATTTTATAGAAGCGTAACATAGTAGTAATAACATAGTCAGTGCATGATTTTCCTAATTCTTTCAGCTTGGCCTAAAACGTCAGTTTATCTTCTTTATCAGCTGGAGGTTTTTAATGAAGAATGTCTGTTTGTTTAACCTCTTCATGCTACGTTGCCCCCTGTCAGCCCCAGCTTGTCATGCTGCCACAGAGAGGTGAAAATGTGAGTTTATTTAATGCAGTTCAGATCAAACTAAAAATTCCACTGTTTAAAGTCTTAACTGCAGAAAGGTGAGTATAAAAATCAAAAATGGAAATGGAAAAAAATCATTAAATTTGAACTGTGTAGCCTGGCAGTGGTTATTTTATTGTCTAAAGTATGAATAATTTGACAAAGCTAGCAGTTAGAACTTATAGTTTGTTTTTTGTTGTTGTTGTTTGTTTTTAAATTTTATATATCAGCAATGTGCCCTCGGCTAGGTTTACATTTTATTTCAGAACTGCTGTGTGTTGACACGTGTTGACAATAAGAAATGTAAGTGAATGCAAAAGAAAACAGCCAAACAATCTTTCTTTTCTCATATGATGCAGATCCACATGTGAACACGAATACTCCTAAGAAATATTTTTTAAAACAACAGAGCATTTCATCTAAACCACATGTACAATCAATGCCTTTTGATGTTAAATATTAATATGGAGACTTCACATGGATTGTTACCAGAGTGCTTTAAGATTGACATTGCGCATGTGTTGTCATTTTTCATGTCTGATTTATCATCCCAAGCCCAGGTTCTGATTTCTGAGTTCATCTCCTTGACTGAGTTTATTTAATCTGACAATTAACTGGTTGTTGCGTGGGGAGATGCAGTGCACGCTTTACTGAACTGCTGCTGGATGAAGGGATCGCGTGAGAAAGAAAAAGAAGGAGAAAGAGGACACAAAGAATGTGCAGTGTAAAGCAAAGACGCAAGGTCATACCTGCAGCTCTTATGGTTGATTAGCTTATAGCTGTTTACTTCTCACTTTGTCATTCTCGTGAGCACATGACACCGTGTGAACAGACAAGTTTTTCCTTGACAGGTTATTGTGCTGTGATTTTGAAGTTCTTTTAAACATGCCTAAGGAGGCTATGAACAGTTGGATTGGTTGGTCACATCACTGGCTTTGAAGTTTCCAACCCAGGTTCTGATTTCTGAGTTCATCTCCTTGACTGAGTTTATTTAATCTGACAATTAACTGGTTGTTGCGTGGGGAGATGCAGTGCACGCTTTACTGAACTGCTGCTGGATGAAGGGATCGCGTGAGAAAGAAAAAGAAGGAGAAAGAGGACACAAAGAATGTGCAGTGTAAAGCAAAGACGCAAGGTCATACCTGCAGCTCTTATGGTTGATTAGCTTATAGCTGTTTACTTCTCACTTTGTCATTCTCGTGAGCACATGACACCGTGTGAACAGACAAGTTTTTCCTTGACAGGTTATTGTGCTGTGATTTTGAAGTTCTTTTAAACATGCCTAAGGAGGCTATGAACAGTTGGATTGGTTGGTCACATCACTGGCTTTGAAGTTTCCAAGACCAAGGCCATCTGTATTGAATAATATGTAACATGTCCTCTGTTAGATGTCAGGAGAGATCCTCTTTCAGTCACCAAGTCTAAAACTAATGGGCAACTTTATTCAAAAAGACAGAAGAACCGACATTACCTCACTGTATTAGGGGGCCTGATGGTGAATCAGTATAGTATATAAAGAGTAACCAAGTCATCACTCCATCTCTGCTTCTTGAGGATGGATTGCTCATGCCTGGCCAGCCTAACTGTGGAAATTGGTGAGCCTGTTTGGGGAGTGGTGATTAAAGATGGATGTGGGGAGTGGAGGCAGGACTGGGTTAACAGAAAGCGACAGGAAAGATGAAAGGCGGTGGTATTAATGCGTTGCCCAGAGGAGAGGAGCCCAGCCTGTAGATGCTTGTGTTTCACTCTGTTTGTCACGCAAGTTTCCTGCCCCGCCCAGTTCGGCCGCTGATAGGCCACTCCCCTCTCGCTCTTTTTCTTTCTGTATCTCCTCATACAGTCTCTGCAGCTTCGCTCTATTCTTCTCGCCCTGTTTCTTTTGTTTTTGTGTGTGTTGTGCGTCTCTGTTCTCTGTCTACTTCTCATTATTATTATAATTATTATATTATAATAATAATCTTTATTATTATAATAAGTAAACTATTAATTTTCTCATTAAAATAAATAGTTTCTCTCTTTTTTTTGTTTCGTCATACTGATTTTCCTTTATATTTAGCATTTTTCTTATGTTATTAGTTAATGCTTTTTGATCTGACTTAAAGGGTTAGTTCACCCAAAAATTAAAATTAGCCCATAAATTACTCACCCTCAAGTCATCCTAGGTGTATATGACTTTCTTCTTTCAGACGAATCCAGTCGGAGTTATATTAAAAATTGTCTTTGATCTTTCAAGCTGTTTAATGCCACTCAGCGGGTGTTGCATGCATCAGTCCAAAATAAGTTAAATAAAAAGCGCCCATCCATAAAAAATAATTATTTAGTGAATTATTTAGTAAAAAATAATAATTAGTGACCGTTGTTTTGTTTTGATCGCTCCCCTGCGTTTCCGCGTGCGTCACTTCTGAGCGGCGCATGCGCAAAGCTGACCTCATATACGTCATCTGCCCGGAACTGCTTCTGTGTACAACAGTGAGCTCAAGCTACATTAAAGTGATTATTACATTTTGAATATGGATATTTTTTTATGGATGGGCGCTTTTTATTTCACTTCTTTTGGACTGATGCATGCAACACCCGCTGAGTGGCATTAAACAGCTTGAAAGATCAAAGACAATTTTTTATATAACTCCGACTGGATTCGTCTGAAAGAAGAAAGTCATATACACCTAGGATGACTTGAGGGTGAGTAATTTATGGGCTAATTTTCATTTTTGGGTGAACTAACCCTTTAAGATTTCCTGTGTAACGTATAGCAAAACAAAGTTCGATTTTCATTCGAACTTATTGAAATTTAAAATATTTTAATTACATGTTTAATATGAATACTTATGTATTCTTTGTCCCTCTCAAATTAGATACTTTGTCCCTCTCAAATTATGTGCATACTATTTTTTTCTTTTTTCTCAGATATTTTTATTGATTCATTGCTGTTCATAAAGTCAGTACATGAAAATAAATGTAATATTATTTATACAAGACATTGTACGTTAATCTAATATACTTTTGGGTACTTTTTGGTACTCTTGAAATAACATTTGATTTAACTGAAAATGTAAATTAATTTCTGTTGCCAGATCTGAATTTCTGGTAGCTTCAGGTCATAGCGTAGTGGCAATAACTGAGTAGCAGGTTGGTACTTGTCATTGATTGCTAGCTGTAATCTTTAATCCATTCCAGAGAAACTTTTTCAAGCTTTTTTTTTTTCATTTGCTTTTTAATATATAAATTTTTATGTATGTTATAAGCAAAAATAAATAAATAAATCATTTGTACTTTCCTTATGCATTTTTACTTACAACAGAGATTTATAAAGATGTAGTTTCCTTAGGGGGGGGAAATAGAAAAAAAGTTTTTTTTTAGCCTCATCCTGTTGCTCCCTGTTCAGCCGTCATTTAGTGAGGTGTAGATCCTTTTGTAGTGATTTCCAATTCCAGTTTTATATATCAAAGTGTGGTAAGTGCTGTCATTAGTTAAACACGCCGGCGTCTCTGTTCTCTGTTCTGATTGTGAGGCTGGTGTACAGAGGTCTCCATGAGGTATGGATGTTGTCAGCTTCTATTTCCTCAGTATGACCTTTGCTGTTTGTGTGGGGTCACTGAACACTTTTATTTCCCCTGCTCACATGCAGAGTCTCTGTCTCGAATAACAGAAGATATCAGGATAAACGGGAAATACAAATCATTCATCCTGAAGACGATCACTGCAGTGTCTCACTGTAGGGGAATTCATTATACTTTTCTGTGCTTTTTTACCCAAAAAAGAAATCAGGAATCTTTTTTTTTCCTTCCTTTTACAGGAATTAAGTGTACTAATAAATTTCTGTGTGTCTTCAAATTAGCTTTTTACCCTTTCACAAGTGGGTACTGTAAAGTTTGGAACTTTAGATAAAGAGTTCAGAGATCTGGAACAATTAATGGTAGGTCAGTAACATTTAATGTTTGTTTTGTAGTTATTAATTTTTTGTTACAGATTTTTTGATTGATCAGTTTGGAAAATATTGTGATGAAATGATGATGAAAAACCATGTTTTGTTGTGCATTTTGAAAGTGTGTTAATGAGTTTAAGTACATTCTTCTAAGTTTATCTGAAAACTTTTGTGATTACAAATGCAGTGAGACAGAAAACTTATAGATCAATTATATTTATGAAAAAAGGTTTAATAATTTCAAAATATTTAACAAATCTAGAATGGCTATGATCTCAACTTTTAGCAGTATTTATTTATTTATTTTCTAATAATGTACATACAGAGTAATAGTGTAACAGTAAGCATTTACAATTATAGATGATATAGATGTTTTGTGACAGAAAGATATTTCTATAAAACGTTTGCTTGTTAAAGTGTTGCTAGCTTTAAGTATAATTTTGTGTTTATGCAGTTTTTATGCAAATTGTGTAGAATAAAAGTATTTACAGAACCATAGTAAGAGCTAATGGTCAGTAACATTTAATGTTTGTTTTGTAGTTATTAATTTTTTGTTACAATTTTTTTTTTTATCAATTTGGAAATATTTAGCAAATGATGGTGAAAAACAATGTTTTGTTGTGCATTTTGAAAGTTTATCTGAAAAGGTTTTGTGATTACAAATGCAGTGAGACTTATAGATCAATTATGTTTATGAAAAAAAGGTTTAATAATTTTAAAATATTCAGCAAATCTAGAATGGCTATAATCTCAACTTTTAGCATTTGTTATTTATTTATTTATTTATTTATTTATTTTCTAATAATGTGCATATAGAGTAATAGTGTAACAGTAATCATTTACAATTATAGATGATATAGATGATTTGTGACAGAAATATATTTCTATAAAAAGTTTGCTTGTTAAAGTGTTACTAGCTTTAAGTATACTTTTGTGTTTATGCAGTTTTTATGCATATTGTGTAGAAAAAAAATTATTTACAGAACCATAGTAAGTGTGGATTTGCTTTACCTTGTAATGTTCTGTTAATTGCTGTCCATTTTACGTTTTTTGGATATGTAGTTTTTATTAACTGATGGATCATGTCTTTGTATACCATTAGAAACATAAAAATGTATATGATATACTTAGATATTTAATAAATTTTATATTTAAAACATATTTTACATTTGTCTTTCTGTGGTATTCATATTTTTGTTATTCAATGTTCATGCATCTGAAGGACCCACAAGATTTGGGAATTTGAAAACAATACAACCATAACAATACATAAAAAAAAAAAAATACTTGGATGATGACTTAAGTAAATTACAAGCAATGTGAAAAATACACTGCGAATGCTCTCTGCAATTGTTTTTTTTTTTTTATTAGCATTATAAAAAAAATACTAAATATACAGTATGTAACATATCACTCTAAATCACAATGTGTAATTAATTATGTTTTTGTATAGTTTGAGATCCAGATACTTGGCTAGTGTTTAAAGTTTCATATCTTGTATTACAAAGCCTATTTGCTATTAACATTGAGTGGACTGTCAACCCACTCTAAACCAATTACAACACTGAACTGAATGTAGACTGTATAGTTGCATTATGTTAACTCGACCAGGAGAGGGCAGCAAAGTTCTTCCAAGCAAACGTCACGCATTCTCGTTAGTTAACATCGGGAAAGTTCTCTTTCTTATCTTTCTCTAAACAGCTGTAGACGGAAAATAAGCTTATAGTAATAACGACTGAATTGCTTCTGCTTCTGCTTTTCCGATTGAAAAAATTATATTTTCAAACACAGCACTGTGCCGTGAGCATACAATTAATTAATTTCATTAAATCATTGCAATCATTCATTAAAGCAGAACCTAATTAGCAAACTGAAATTAACAATGCGTTGATTCGTTCCTTTGACATATTCCCTTTCTGCCTGCTGGTATCTTTGTGCTTTAGTGCTCAATAGAGAGGAAGACGCCATCTCAAAATAGTGGGCCTTTGCGTATAGATGCCTTGAGAGAGTGAGGTTTTATGGCCTTTGAAGAAATCTGGACAAGTTTTAAAATTGTGGATGGATGGATGGAGGGACAGACAGACAGACAGACAGACTGACTGACTGACTGACTGAGAATTCTGGGAATGTCAATTTGCGGTTATTCACTGTAAATTATACGTTTTTTTTCACTTCCAAAAACGGTATACTACCGTAAAATTAATGTCCAATACATGTAATGTCCAATACAGTTTTTCACCGTATATAGTAGGGGAATTTACCGTTAACCATTTAACAGGTTTTTACTGTAGCATTTTTACAGTCTTTTACCGTTAAATTCACGGTCAGTTTTTACAGTTAATATAATTCATAAAACCTGGACACCTGGAAAGAATAGAAGAGATTCTGAGACATTAAAAAGGATATTGCCATCATTGATCAAGACATCTCAGGCAGTCTTGTCAGACAAGCTTTTATATGAGTCTGCTAATGACTTGCATAGTAAGTGTTTAATCAATCAACATATACACTGAATAAATTATGAGGACAAAGGACATTTATTCCCAGAAAAGAAACCAAAGCTTATGACCATGTGAAACTTGCATGTGTTTATATTGTACAGCAGTACAAAATTGTTGTAAATTTGTGACCAAGAATGTGAAACCTTTTCTGAATTATGTTACTGCAACCCTGTGTATTTCCATGTTAGATCTGCTTAGTCCATCTCTTTTTCTGAGAGCCATTTGTAGTCATGAATGCTTGTGTAGTGCTCCACACTCATCAGAACACACACCGCAGAAGGAAAGACTTCAGTAACCCTTATGTGTAAATGATTAAGGAGTCTTAGATGCACAAATGTGGAGTTCTCACTGCATTTACTTCTTCAGTCATTTCTTCAGTCAGGGTTTCAGTCATGGTTAGAAAGGGTATGACTCATAGTAAGTGCACATGGCAGGACAGTGGGTAAACCTTTACCAAAGAGACCTTGTCAATTTTTTATTGCATTGGGATACTAGCATGTAGAGTGCAGGACTAAATAATGTACTCATATGTCAGTGATAAACATGTTTAAAATGTCGTAGTACTAACAAAATAATTAATTACCAAAAGAAAATTGCTATACTTACAATATATACAATCAACAGTGTAGAGCTTTATATAAATGATTTGAAATTACGAGCCTATACTTTAAACTCTGTGCCAAAAATAGTGCACAATTAAATGCTGTAATATGAAACAAGTCTATTTTAAAATATTGACAACAAAAGACTAAAGACAACAAAAGCTTTTTAACCAGAGATCCAATAAATAGGAACTGGTGTAGTCTGACATTTGACAGGGAACAGGAGAATAATGAAGGTGTGGAACAAAGTGTATTTTTCCCCACACATATTTACACAATCACTGTAGTGAGAAAGCTTTCACATGAATAGAACTGTTGCTTGTTCAAAGATGTTGCTATAAAGATCTCTTTGTTTGAGAAAACCCTTCAGGAAAGTTAATTAAAACAATCATGTTTGGCTCAATTAGAATGGAATGCATAATTTGACAATGGAATTACATTTATTATACTTGAGATTGGAAATAAAAAAAAAAAGATCAATGAATGGAATTCATATTACAATTCCAGGAAACTATGACTGAGTTCCTTAGTTACTAACGCTTCGCTTTTGCTTTTTGATTCTGGTGTGTTTTATTTTCCAAGTGAACATCTTTTAAAGCAAATACTCATCTCTGTAAATCCACATTTGACACAAGGGGCTCTTTAGAACTCTAAACATTCATGTATTTCAATTATTTCAATTATTTCCAAACAAAAAAAGGAAAAAGGTTTGTTGAGAATTAAACATGCCAGCTGCCATAGAAGCCTGAAAGAGAATTGCAGTGCCTGAAGCTGAAGACAGCAGGCTCTCTCATGCTAAAAGGTTCTGTTCATTGCTGAAACTTCAACATGGAATTTTACCACTAAAGAAAATATATATTCTGCTGCTGGCTTGCAAGAGCAAAATCATTTTGCTTTTTAGAGATGAACAGTATATTGTACACTCTAAAAAATGCTGGGTTAAATACAACCCAGAGCTGGGTGAAATATGGACAAACCCAGCAATTGGGTTGTTTCGACCCAGTGGTTGAGTGAAATGTTTAACCCAACCTTCTGGGTAGTAACCCAACCACTGGGTCAAAACAACCCAATAGCTGGGTTTGTCCATATTTTACCCAGCGCTGGGTTGTATTTAACCCAGCATTTTTTAGAGTGTAGATTCTCTCAGAAACTCTAACAAGAAACTTACAGAGGTGGTGAGACTTTTCACCTTCACATCCATGAGTCGACAGGAATGATTTATTGACATTTCAGCTGATGAAAGAAAAGATTCAGGTGTGTGTGAAGTAATGCCTTTGCTGGTCTCCATAGATAAACCTCCAAATATTTTGCAGCAGATTTTCTTTCTTTGCTTTTTTTTTTTTTTTTTTTTTTCTTTTAGCTGAGTCCATACACGAGTCTGTTAATTAAGGGTTTGACTGCAGCATTCAGCCCACACAATGACTGATTCCAGAGATTAAGGAAACCTCCAATTTGCAGGAGTTTTTTTTTTTTTTTTTTTTTTTTTTTTTTTTGTCAGTTCAAAGTACCCAGTACTGTGCCTTAGTGGTGATAATGTAATTATCACCACTAATAATATAAATCCTTAATAATCTGCTAACCAACCCTAAGGCACTTCAAACCAATATGTGCAGATTATCCACAGTGATGCAAAGGATTTGAATTTGTTGGATTAAAATCTTCTTATAGTGCCTTGTAAGTGTGCATGTCATTGGACTTAAATGCAATGACAGCTTCTTTAGACTAATTAAGTGAGAGTCTTATCTACATGCCTGTTAATGAAAATGCCATTCAGGATGCTGTCAACTTTTTAGAGAGAATTATGACCGACTTTCTTCTCTTCTCAGTCCACCAATTAATGTCTTGTGGATTGAAAAGATGCATGTTTGTAAGAAAATAATCCATCATTAAAGCATTTTAAAGCCACATGCTGCCAAAGTTACTGAAAAAGATTCAGAATAGCATACTACTCTTACATCATATAAAGATATGGCAGAAAGAGTAAGGGTAGTATGGTAGTGTGCTATTCCTATTCAGTCTGACTTCACCTTTTAACAACACTAATTACCAGAACACGCTTTGCAGCTGTCAAGTTGTGACTAGAACAAGAAACAAAATGTCAAAATAGAAGTCCTATGAACTTTCATTTAGAACGGTTATTGTGTTTTTCTAATAAATCAATGGGTGCGTCCCAATCAGGGAGTCATCCATTTTAAGGACCGTCTCAATTGCTTAAGATGGAAATCTTTCCAGTGCTGAAACTTTCACTCCCTAAAACATCCCACAATGCATTGTGAAAACCAGTTTAATGTTCTAACATAAATTATCAAGCGCAATTAAATTGCATTTTAAATGTAAAATTGCATTTTAAAATGTATTTTAATTATCATTCAAAAATAATATCAGAGAGATATATTTTCGGCTGTTGTTCATATACCAGTAGTGACAATGTAAAATGAGAACGTTGTCATGTTGCAGGAAATATTCATAAGTGTCCCAAAGTTTAGTGAGCCAGTGTTTTTACCAGTGCGTGAGAATATGTTTACATGATATTCTGATTCACAACCTGGAGCTAGAGAGCTGATTGAGACTTACCCTATGTGTTTACTGCTGACGGGTTTCAAGCATCATTTCTTGTTTTAGTGTAGCCTTTCATATTGTATGATGTTGACTGGAAAACTGTTTAGATTGTCAAGTGATCAGTTTTTTTTTTTTTTTTTCCAACTGTATTTATTTATTTTTTTTTTTACTTTCACGTAAGAAAAAAAAAACTGTGTTCTTGTTAAAGTGTTAAAGTTTTAAAGGCTCTAGGAGCTTAAATCTTAAATGTGTAAGATGTTGCTGATTCTAAAACTCTGGAGTATCTACCGATTGTGAGAGATAAAAAGTTATCTGTGAACAAGCACCTCAATACAAATCTTGCTTCTCTAGAGTGTTACACCAAAGCAGTTATTAAAGACTTTAAAAGTTTCCTTTTTTCAGACTTGTAGGACAACATGGATAGAATATAAATCACCCTCACTGATCTCTCGCAATTCATCACAACAATTCTGGGACACTTCAGGTGGATATAACCAGTGGGTATAATCCATTGGTTTACTTTGAGTTTTCACCAGCTCTGTGGTCAGCTACAGTGAGCTTTAAAAATGTGTTCACCATTTTCTCCAAAGCTACATGACTTTGAGTCCATCCAAATAGACCATGTACCATAGTGTTCTTTGAATTACCATGTAAATATCATTGGAAATACCATTCAGTACCAATGTATATCAAAGGATCATTGTGAAATCATTAGATTCCTTCAATGTGCCATTGTACTACCACAGTGCTTTTTGTAAGGAAAAAAAACACTACTTTGTAAAAATAAATTAATAAAGTATTTCCGCTGTGTGTAGCAGGAATATGAAATTCAGAAATACTCCTACACATGCTTTTTTTAAATTCTTTAAATCTTATGATAAAAATAAAACAGAAAAGCTGTTATGTTTTTGTTGAACTGTGATATTTGTATCCTCCCACAAAACAGTTTCTGTGTCACTTCTATGCCAAGGAGCCCAATCTTAAAACCCCTTGACCTTCAGAGAGTTTTAAGATTAGTGTGTGTGTGTGTGTGTGTGT
>NW_015625579.1:114664-116134 GCF_001515625.1 Sinocyclocheilus rhinocerous
TTTTTTTTTTCCAACTGTATTTATTTATTTATTTTTTTACTTTCACGTAAGAAAAAAAAAACTGTGTTCTTGTTAAAGTGTTAAAGTTTTAAAGGCTCTAGGAGCTTAAATCTTAAATGTGTAAGATGTTGCTGATTCTAAAACTCTGGAGTATCTACCGATTGTGAGAGATAAAAAGTTATCTGTGAACAAGCACCTCAATACAAATCTTGCTTCTCTAGAGTGTTACACCAAAGCAGTTATTAAAGACTTTAAAAGTTTCCTTTTTTCAGACTTGTAGGACAACATGGATAGAATATAAATCACCCTCACTGATCTCTCGCAATTCATCACAACAATTCTGGGACACTTCAGGTGGATATAACCAGTGGGTATAATCCATTGGTTTACTTTGAGTTTTCACCAGCTCTGTGGTCAGCTACAGTGAGCTTTAAAAATGTGTTCACCATTTTCTCCAAAGCTACATGACTTTGAGTCCATCCAAATAGACCATGTACCATAGTGTTCTTTGAATTACCATGTAAATATCATTGGAAATACCATTCAGTACCAATGTATATCAAAGGATCATTGTGAAATCATTAGATTCCTTCAATGTGCCATTGTACTACCACAGTGCTTTTTGTAAGGAAAAAAAACACTACTTTGTAAAAATAAATTAATAAAGTATTTCCGCTGTGTGTAGCAGGAATATGAAATTCAGAAATACTCCTACACATGCTTTTTTTAAATTCTTTAAATCTTATGATAAAAATAAAACAGAAAAGCTGTTATGTTTTTGTTGAACTGTGATATTTGTATCCTCCCACAAAACAGTTTCTGTGTCACTTCTATGCCAAGGAGCCCAATCTTAAAACCCCTTGACCTTCAGAGAGTTTTAAGATTAGTGTGTGTGTGTGTGTGTGTGTGTATTCTTCTGCAGTGGGATGGTGTGACCCCATAATGCATGTTGCTGTGGAGGAGAATGAGCAGCTGAGTGATGTTTCCTGTTGCTTCATTGCATCCATTTTATTAGCTTTTACTATAGCCTGTCAAACAGTTCACACTTAACTCTATGGGCCCTATTTTAACAATCTAAGCGCAAGGTCTAAAGCGCACGGCGCAGGTGCACTTAAGCCGGGTTCACCCTACAGGATTTTTGGCTGGATTTTGCTGTCGCAGACAGATTTCCACAGTCTGCGACAAAACCCCCGGTGCTCGTGACAAAATCGGTGCTCGTTGCGGTCGCCGAAGCTTGTTAAGTATGAGCAGGTTGTTGTCCAAGCCATATTCTCTTTTGTCGTGGTTTCTTCTTTCTTTCGGATAAAATAACTGCACAGACCAATTGAAGGGCCAGTTGATCATCCATGCTTGAAGATATGGCCTATAATCGCTGTAATTTCTCACGAGAATTTATGTGAGACAACGTATTTTCGCTGATGGTCGGGAACGCCTCTTCACTGAATGTTTTGTAGTGTGTGCACCTCGTTA
>NW_015625579.1:124495-124736 GCF_001515625.1 Sinocyclocheilus rhinocerous
AAAGCCGGGCTCACACTACAGGATTTTTGGCTGGATTTTGCTGTCGCAGACAGATTTCCACAGTCTGCGACAAAACCCCCGGTGCTCGTGACAAAATCGGTGCTCGTTGCGGTCGCCGAAGCTTGTTAAGTATGAGCAGGTTGTTGTCCAAGCCATATTCTCTTTTGTCGTGGTTTCTTCTTTCTTTCGGATAAAATAACTGCACAGACCAATTGAAGGGCCAGTTGATCGTCCATGCTTG
>NW_015625579.1:124752-137295 GCF_001515625.1 Sinocyclocheilus rhinocerous
GCGTGTCCAAATCCACTTTTGCTAGTTTAATGATGGGAAAAATGGTCGGCGTGCCCAGCATGGTCTAAAAGGGTTGTCCCTATTCTCTTAATGAGTAATGGGTGTGTTTGGGGCATAACGTGCAATAAACCAATCAGAGCCTCATCGCCCATTCCCTTTAAGAGCCAGTTGCGCTCGTGCCATGGTGAATTTGCTATTTACACGGCGGAATTTGCAAGCGCAAAGACAGAACGCGTCTCCAGAGAGGAAACGGATCTGCTCGTGCGAGAGCAAATAGGTAGCCTAATTCTGATACATGCAATGACTATATATTATGACATGTAGGCATTTTTATATTTATGTGGCCTACACAATAATAATCTTTTACATGGTAATCCTTTAATTTAAAATATTTGGTATGTTTGTGTGCTGCTGCGCGTCCCTGTGTGTGTAATAAGCAGAGTGTACGGGCGTTGTGCACCCGCCTATACTAACACGCTCTTTAAATAACAAAAAAAAGCTACTGCGCCTTTGACTTTAGCCCAGGTTTTAGTTGGTCAATGGCACGGTCTATTTCAGTTGCCTCAAAATAGTAATGCGCCAACAATGCACCTGAACACACCTCATTTTCAGACCAGCACGCCCATGAGAGCACAAATGGGCGCAAATGCATTTGCTATTTAAGCAGCGTGGAGCAGGACGTGAAAATGATAACTGCGTCAGGCTGAAACTAGCAAAAAACACTTGCGTCACGCCTGGTGCCGCATTGCGCCGGATGTATGATAGGGGCCCTTCATTTTCAGACCAGCATGCCCATTGGCGCACAAATAGGCGCAAATGCATTTGGTATTTAAACAACGTGGCGCAGGACCTGAAAACAATAACTGCGTCGGGCTGAAACTAGCAAAAAACACTTGCGCATTGCGCCAGGTGTATCATAGGGCCCAATATCTTCAACGCATAAACAAACCAGAGAACAACAAAAAAAAAAATTTTTTGTAACATGTCATGAATTTTTTTTAGACAGAAATGTATTTCTGTCTTCTTCTTAGTTAGGAAAAATGGAGAGAGGGAAAAAAGGTAAGAGTATAGTCCTTTGGCCCGTTTGTGAAAAATTATATTGTGTGCGAGAGATATTATTGGGGATATTATGTTCTATAACGGGCATCTGTGAACTGAAATATATTTGCCATAAGGAGAGGAAAATCAAGCCATTCTTATTTTTTCACTGGCCATCTGGACCCCCCCAAAAAATGGACCCACAGTTGCTATGGTGACTGAATACTTTGACAAGCAGCCTTTGCTGTAGATAGATCATTGCAATATGTACATACAGCATGACTGATAGTGATAAAGTCTTCATGCACATTCCTGAATCAATGCCTGTAGCTATAGACAATGACTAGAGCCACCTGTACATCAGTGATGTAGGTCTATGGCTTTAGTTCATGATATTGGAAGGACTTCAATAGCATTTGGTGCAGTGCCAAAATCCTACTCAGAATCCACCTTCAGTGAATTGACAACACTTGGGCTAGTACCCTTAGTGGCCATTTTATTCATGTGGTCATTTTTTCTTAAATTAAGAGAGTTCCACTGAGGACTGTTGACCTCTTTTACAAACAAAAACTGAGTAAACAGGGTCGCTCTCATAGGAAGACTAATGGAAAATGCCCTAAAACCAGCTGCTTCCACTCATTGAAACTGTCCTGTACTGCTGTTCTGGCTGTTGACTGTGGCTGTGGTCATGTTAATAGGTGCTGGAAGTACTGAACTGATTTTATTTTTCGTACTTATATATATATATATAAGTACGAAAAATAAAATTGCTGTGGTATACACAGTAAGAATCATTGAATAGCTGAGTCCCGAGAGATATCTCAAGAGTTTTATGACAGGTATTTTTGCTGTGTTCATGGGCACAAATGCACTTCCTACTTATTTTTGCAAACTTAGTCAAGATTAATATTTGTGGTAATGCCACAAAAGCACTATGTTGGAAATAACACAATATATTCCTTCAATATATATTTTTATTAAAATTATACATAATTATATGCACGTTTTAATATTTTAGTATTAGTCTAATAAATCTAATTTAATATTAATCTTTACAAATACATTGTAATTATTGTTATTTAAAAAAAAAATTTTTTACCAACATACATTATGGAAATATAGTTTAAGAATTTTAAATATATTTAGATTGATTCTAAATTTTAATAATCAAGTATGTTCATATTGAAAATAGCCAAAGAAACTGGCATGCTTCTTTAAAGAAAAAGCAATATACATTTTGAAATATTGTTTAAAGCAAAGTGACTTATGACCTCAGAAATAGGATATCTACTACTTGGTAGCTACTTTGGTAAACAAGACCAGATTTAAAAAACAACAACAACTCACTTCTAGCATATTGGCAGGTACAAATCTATCTGACAACAAACAAATTTTTTTTGACATTTAAAATACTCTAAAAAATGTACATTACGAATTAAATATCATAAATACATTTATATAAAAGGCACATTCTCTGAAAGACCTAATACCTTGCAGTTTTAGCAAATGTTTCATATCTTGTTTAAGGTATGCTCTTATATTTACGGAAACCAAGCTACTGATGAAGTAGCATACTAAAGAGTTGGATTTTAGCACTGTAATGTATGAACAACTCGCATATCTCTTGGATTTTTAACTTGTGTAAAAATATTTTGTAAAAATAGACAATATCCATCCAGTTTTCTGCCAATGTGTGTCTGTGTGCGTGAGAATTGTTTGCAGGATCAATGGTTTTCTGTCCTCTGCATGTAGGCTATAGGTGTGGAAGAAATAATGGAATTGTACTGGTTGATTCACACTAGCTGCTCATTTCTGAAATATGGAAGAGAAAGAAAGTGAAAAGAAAGAAAGTGTGAGAGGGAAAATGTTTGAGCGACCTGAAGCCAGGGGAGGTAGTACCTTTCATTGAAAGTTGAGAAGTTCTTTTGTTCTCTCCCGCACACATTCCTTTCCATGGTGACCTTGCTGAGACACGTTTAGCACTCAGTGGCTTTGATTATATTGTACTTTATGTCCAAAAGCTAGGTTCTAATAATAACATCCGTCAGATTCATAATGCGAAGCTAACACATAATTATACCAAATTACAAAGTGCAGGAATAAGTGAGATTTTAGTCCAACTATTATTAGCAGTTTTACTGTTGTCATACTATACTACTGTCACATGCTCTTTGTGAGCAGCTAGAATTAAATATTTAAATTAATATTTAAATGACACCCAGTTAATAAGAATCAGAAAATTACCGTTTTGTCTGTATTGTATTCCTTCGAAGGCATATTACAGCTTGTGCAACAAATGAATATGCCGTTTAATCAGATATCTTTCTTGAAACTCTCCCCCATGGTAGAATAAGCACTAAGAGCTCAAATGACCTTATAAAGCTAAATCAAGTTAGGTAAAAACCTTATAAAGTGTAATTAATGACCTTGTGTAAACTATAAGCACTCAGAATTCTGAAAGCTTTGAAGCATTTTACTCACAGAATAAACACTGTCTATTAACCGTAGTCTATTTACAGTATATTATAATCAAAGGGTAGCAACCAATCAAGTCTTTGAATTCTTTTAACCTGAAACATAATGCATCCCCTGATACAGTGGATGAGATGGGGGCACAAACAAGTTGTAAACACACACATGCTCAGTCAAAGCAAAGACTCCTGCATTACCTAAATCTGTCAGATCACAGAGGTTCTCATCTTCTGTTTTAATTACAGCTACAGGAATTAACTCAGGAACGAGTTCAACGTGAAATTCACACTCCTTTTGGTTAAAGAAAATCTTCAAAAAGATATTCAGGAATGCACCACAGCTGGAAACCTTATGAGAAATAGTCAAAATGATTAATTATTGCCACATAGCTCCATTATGGTTTATTTTATTTTATTTTATTAGTTTTTATTTAGCCTTTTTTGCGGAATAACTTTAATGTTTTAATGATTATTTACAATGTTTCTAACTGGAGGAAAGTGGTCTCAGATTTATTTATTTATTTAGATATTTCATTATTTGGCCACAACTTGACATTAGCTACATAATATGGTGTGTAATAGGGACATTATATTATATAATGTCAATCAAATTGTGAAACCATGTAGTCAGTACACATAATTCTTAAAAAGTTATATTTATTTATTATTTTAATTTTTGGACTTAATTACATTTGTTTTTTTAAATTTGGCAGTATAAACAGTTAAATAACAGCATGTTGAGTTGCAGAACACATAAGTAAATAAATAAACAATGTTCCTGCAGAATCCCACATTCAAGCTGTTTTTGTTGGACTATCCAGATTTTTGAGAAAAGCATGAAATCATCAGAAATTGATTCGTGATTCGCAACCAGGATAAGCTACCCGAGTCCAGAGGGACATTTTAGCATGTCACAGTCAGTGTTGAAGTGGGTGAAACTGAATCAGCTCTCCGCTAGGCTGATGGCAGGTGGCCCCTGCTGCACTATCGTGATTCCCTTATTTCCCGTCGGTGGTACCCAAGAGACATCAAGCTTGTGGGCGAAAGGAAAAAAAACAAAACACTGAGACAGAGTCCTTCTTCAAAGCAGCTGGCACAAGCTACTGCCAGGAACATCTCACAAAGTACATGGGCACAGCAGCAGGTGTGAGAGAGAACCCACTAACTCACTCACAAAACTTCATCCTGAGGCATTTGCAGCGCTGTTGACAAATAGGGCCAGATGTAAAACCTGCTGTATTTGACTGTGGCATGATGGTAAAGTTTATAACAGGGGTCTCCAAACTCGGTCCTGGAGGGCCGGTGTCCTGTAGAGTTTAGCTCCAACCCCAATTAAACACACCTGAACCAGCTAATTAAGGTCTTACTAGGCATATTAGAAACTTCCAGGTGTGTTGAAGCAAGTTGAAGCTAAACTCTGCAGGACACCGGACCTCCAGGACCGAGTTTGGAGACCCCTGGTTTATCATATGAAACTTTCACATCTATACACTGTTTAAGGAGTGGCAGCTTTTATTCGTTGGATTGTTTTTTGGCATTTTTATTCCCTCTGCACTCATAGTGATTGCAAGAGTAATTTAATCGGCAAGGGTCTTTCTTTACTTAGTGTCATTTATCAACATGCTTATGTGTGTGTGGATACATGCTCATCGTCCAAACTCAGGATATAAAAGTTCACTTTCAATGGAAAGAATTAGAATAATCAATATATACTTACAATGCCTGGAATGGCAATATGACACCATCACTCAATAAACTCTGTAATGATGGCACATAGATATACATTACAGTTATAGTAATACAAGGTTGTTTCAATGGCTCTTTGTTTGTGTACAGCACAAAAAGCACTTATTCAGTCAATTTAAAAGAAAAAAAAAGAAATATCATGCTTAATACACGTTTATAAGACAAATATAGAGATAGCAGTCTGTTTTCATTCAGAAGAGCTGTCTTTTCAAAGCAGCCCATTATTATTATAATTCTTGAATAATATCACACTGGATTATCCTGTTCTGCATTTCACAGATTGAATGAAATCCTTTTGTACATCACCTGATTTAGTCGATGAAAGAAGCTGGGAGAATTGATGGCTCATTCTTGAAATATGAACATTATATTTAATGATATATTATCATGTTTTATCTGAAATTCACAGGTTTAAATTAGATAGAGATGCATCAGCTGTTTGTGAATGTAAAAAGGTGATGACTAGACCTAGTTTTTATAACGCACGTCCTTCAGAGAAGAATGCAGCATTATTTTAATTCTGCGACTTGAATATTGTAAGGTACATCTAGTATTGTAAAATATCTCTGCATTCTGTGTTATATTTTTTTCTCTTGTATATCAAAGGTCTGTTTGCTGCCCCCTGCTGCACTGGAGTGTTGAGTGGCCGTAGCTCTTTTAAACCAGACTACTGAAAAATTCAAAAGCGAAAAAAATAAATAAATAAAAAATACCGTGATTCATTCCAAGGTGCTAAGATTTTCTTTGCCACATATCAGGAGCACTCAGCAGGAGTCAGACTGCCTATCATCACACCTCTGCTGAAAAAAAAAAAATCTTGAAGAAAATGGACCTTTAATGTTATTATGCAAATGTCAGCACAGTTTCTCTAAATTATATGTTTAATTCTTTATTGACTTTAAATCAGTCCAGACATGTAACCGTACTGTGAAGAAGACTGTGAGAAGCCTCAGGTGATATTTTTTTACTGCTCCTTTCGATGTTTTTTAACTTCATTTTATTTTTCAAAGGATTTTTCTGCCTCTTAATGTCTGAAACCACAACTCCCCTGTGAGCACTAAACTAATCATTAAAAATACAGTCCTCTCGCTTTTCTACCGTTTTGTGATTACATTGTATTGGACTTTTAGAGTCTTTGGCACTGCTAATATTGCTGACTCTATATGATTTATTGCTTGTGTTTAAATTTCTCATCATTTCTATGTCAGCTTGAAAAGTGTGTGCCAAATTAATACATGTACATTTATTTAAACTGTTCTGTGCTCTCACTACTTGTCAAAAAGGGTTTATTGTCATTTTTCACACATTGCAGAGAGGTGAAAAGGAAATGTGGTTTCTCTGAAAAAGTCGAGACATTTAACATTAACATTGTACAGTGTAGACCTATACATGTTAATACACATACTGTACGGCTGACCTTATGTAATATTGGTGCAACAAGACGTATCCTTTGATGGTTGATGGAAAATAACGTCAGCTTGTTTTGTCACACTAGATTTAAATGTTTGCTTACATAAAAAAAAACATTGAAAAAGTTTATTCACAATAGTTAATAGTTTAAAGTTTGCTGAGAGTTATGCCCATAATTTGTGCAAGCGTCATGGGATGTAGGAATAAGGTGGTACGAAACACATTGTTTGGAGCATGCTGATAAATTTGGAGCCATAACGTCTGCAATCTCATGCTGCTATATTCAACCACCCATAGGCAAATCTTTTTGTACAGCTGAAAGCGTTTACTGAACATTCTCTCTGGCTTTGTTTTTACAAGGACAGTAATTTACCACCTCCCTTTCTAGGCTTTTGCCTCCTCAATACACTCACTCACTTGCACACCTCCCTCTTCGCCATGGCCAACATCTTGTATCAAGCTTCTCCTGATCTGACACTTCCTCCTCTTCAGTCATGGAATGATGTCTTTAAATAACCCTTCCGTTCAGACTTGGCACATACATGTTCTCATATGTCCGCCTGTGTAAATGGAGCCTCTGTTAATGTGTGTGTTTGCCGCAGGCACTGTGATTACAAATATGCAGCTGTTGTTCCTGTGATTATAGAAGGTAATAGTATAGACTGAACTTGGCATTTGCTTTGCCTCATCAGGCTGCTTATTTGAGCAATTCTGGGTAGCCAACACACTCCAGAGGTTTTTATTTAAGATGTTCCCATGAACTAAGTGAAGTATGCACACACATAAGTGTATGTTCACAAGATTTAACACCCTACATTACTTACTTACGCTTCTCTTACTTACAACTTCTCACTCTCTCACACACCTGATATTCTGTTACTCGAAGGTGTTGCTCGACACATTGTGGGATCTCTTTACAAAACACTGAATGTCATATAGAAGATCTGTTTTTCCCCATAGATTATTCTCTGAAAAATCTGATTATATCTTCCTCAGATTGTCTCAGATGACTTCGGTTTCTTGCGTAACAAGCTCTCAGATGTGATTAGACTGAATCTAATGCTGTCTCCACAGATTTCCTTTCCACTAAACGGTCTGCTCATGGGACAAAAGAACCTCAATGCAGTGCCCTTTCGGTTGGACTGCCCTTACCATTGTATTTCCAGCTCTTCTGGGCTTAGAGGAAGTCATTAGCCCACTTTATCTAAAGACATGAAATTAAAGGGGAAGGATATCATGTTTTGGGGGCATAATGTCAAATAGGAAATTAAATATGAACATTTGTACAACCTACATGATTGGTATCTGCGACAACAAGCGCCTGTGACCAAAGTAATTGACGATCAGAGTATCTTTCCTCTGACTCAGACTTTACTTATGGCACAATGGTAAAAAAAGTCACTTTCTTTATGACCCTGTCTGCACACTGAAAGTGGCTAGGGCTGATTTAACACAGAAACCCAAAGAAAAGTGCTTGAGTAAATCAATTGTGCCCATTACCGCTGTATCCCAGCCTTGTTTTTTTAACTAAGGGATTATGGTTAGCTATCGTTTTATCTGGTTGTCTACTGCAATGATTATATGGCTACAGAGGGAATGTGCTGAGAGACCAGAAAATATATTTCACCATCACACTGAGAAAGAGAGGCATGTGAATATACAGTCCAATTTTCTTACTTGTTAGAATCACCTCCTGGTATGATTTTGAAGCAATATAACAGAGATTTTGAATCTGTCAGTGTTACAAACCATGTATCCTCATGAGGGGGGCAGAATTTCAACCAGAGGAGCTATTTCCACACTTATACAAATACAATTTTTACAAAAATACAAACAAGTAGTCACCCTTTGCCTACAATACATTTCTCCATTATAGTATATATATAAACATAAATTCAGACAAGTGCATCTGAAATTATAACTGATATTGGAAATACAATGATGTGGGAAAAGAAAGCAATTATAAGCATTAAAAAGAGCCTGAACTGATAGTTCTGTATATTGAAAGCCATAAAATGACTTTTACATTCTTTAAATTACATTTCTATGTACTTTTTTTTTTTTTTTTTGCTTTTTCCCTATATTCTGGGATAAAACTTCAGTGAAAACAGTGGGAAAGTAGCTCAGAATCAGGCCAGATGAATGATGATTTCTTTGCAGGATGTGTACATGTGCACCTCCATGGATGTCTGCACTGATCTGATCCCTGAGGCAAGGCAGGAATAAAACTGAGGTTGTAAAATATTCCCTTTATTTTGTAGCCAACAACTGTGCAATGTCACACTCTCTACCATGCATGCATATGAATCGTGACTAGCACAGAAACAAAGGCAAGTC
This sequence comes from Sinocyclocheilus rhinocerous, assembly GCF_001515625.1. Classification (NCBI taxonomy): domain Eukaryota; kingdom Metazoa; phylum Chordata; class Actinopteri; order Cypriniformes; family Cyprinidae; genus Sinocyclocheilus; species Sinocyclocheilus rhinocerous. Next base: position 133,755 of record NW_015625579.1, read on the forward strand.
ATTTCCCCACAAAATCCAACATTGTCAAGCTGCTTACCATCAATTTCAAATATTTAATGATCAGTCCTTCAACCAGAATAGCGTTTTTGTTATTTTCATCTGCTGTTCTTCGTGTCACTGAGCATGCAGAGAGAGTTCTAGCAATTTAAAACTCAAGCAACGTGCTACGAAACACTAGAAGTTAACACCCACTCTTACTTCTTACACAATCACCAACAGTGATTTTCTCTCCTGTAGTGTTGGTGAGGCAGTTTCGTGAGAGGTTCAGAGCTACACGTCGACATGTTACACAGATCAGAGAATCCCACAGCTAATGAGGGGGAGAAATTAGCAGAAGGAGAGGAATGATTTCAGATTGGACTCTGTCATTAAGCTTTTCTCAGTTACAAAGCCTGCCTGAGCTCTCAGAAGATGTCAAGTGCTAGAGCATGAGTTTGGTGAGATCCTCATTAAGTATATAGTTTTTTTGTTTTTTTATATATTTTGCTTATTTATTTAAATAACTGTGTCAGTATTACTTTTACAGTAATATAGAATTAGTATTGTCTTTCAGTGTCGCTCCTATGAGTTGTTTCTTTTTTTTTTCAGGTTTACTTATGTATGTAAAAATCCACATCCTTGCAGAGTATATGTGATGGTTGCAGGGGAATGTGTATGAATACACAATCTTTAAAAGGTATCATGATATTTCGTCACAAAACAATGAAAACAAGAAAACTATTAAATGTCAGAACTTCAGTGGTTCGCTGTCACAGAGCTTACGTTTTTGTTTTAAAGACAGTTGGTTTCTATGCAGGACATTTGTGAGCCCTGAAGGAAAAATGACAAAGCAAATTCTCTTTACTACACCACTTTATTTACAGAATCCCCTCTCCTCTGCTTCCTTCCTGCAGAGTTTAATTTAGAGTTGAAAATAATCTCACAATGACAGGTTTCTAGGATCATCGATGTTTTATATTCATGCCATTGTATATACACTTTCAAATATACTCGTGTACACAGGGGGCTTCAATTCACGCATTTGATACTCTGTGTATAAATCTCATAAATAAATGTTGAGCTCTAGATACTGCCATGACTTGGATCTTTTTGCAAGGGTTTCTGCATTCTTTTCAGCATTTTGCTTTAGGAGATTGAGATAATACATTTGTGCACCTGTGGTTAAAAAAAAAGTTTTAAGTGGTCATCAAGTCTGTCATTATGATGAGTAACTGCTTCAGTGCTTCCCCACCCCCTCCCGTAATCTCTCATGATCTGAGGTGTTTATGGTAATATTTGGATTGTAAATGGCTTTTTTACGACACACTCCTGAAGCCCCTGCTCAGAGACACACATGCACACAGGCTTTATTGCATGAATTGTATTTTAGGCTCTTTGGAAATAAGAAACCAAAGTAAACCCTCTCTCATATGGACCACACCACAATCTCTATTTTTTTTAAACCAACCTTGAGTAGATGTGGGTACAAGCTGAAAATGATTAAACACCTTAAAACAGAGGGTTAAAAAAACACGCTAAAACATTCACTACCATTCAAAGGTTTGGGGTCAGTAAGATAAGAAAAATGTATCACCATTTCCCAAAAAAATATTAAGCAGCAAAAACTGTTTTCAACATTGATAATTGTAAGAAATGTTTCTTGAGGACCAAATCAGCATATTAAAATGATTTCTAAAGGCTCATGTGACATGAGTAAGGGAGTAAGGGCTGCTGAGAATTCAGTTTTCCATCAAGGAATACATTTTTTAAATATATACAAATAAATTAATTGCTAATTTTATTTCACAATATTATTGTTTTTACTGTTTTTACTGTATTTGTGATCAAAATAAATGCAACCTTAGTGAGCCTAAGTGACTTCTTATTTAAAAAAATCTTACTGAACCCAAACTTTTGAACGGCTGTATACATGCACTGAAAATGGATCTGAACCTTGAACCAGAATATCATAGACAAGCACGTAACCACTTAGAAACTGCATAACAACACACTAAGAGCCACACAGAACACCTCAGGCAAACACCACTCACATTTTCTTCAGAAAAGGTAAAAATCAATTTTACAATCTGTTCTGCTCAATATGTGTTTTACAATCTGTTCTGCTCAATATGCTCAATATCAGTGTAAACTGCTTCCTGAATCAACATATTTGTGGCTTGTTGAAATTCAGAGCATCATTTATGAGTGTCTGTCTATGGGTTCTTAACAGTCTGTAATGACGGCTCATTTTAGAGAGACTAGTCTTTGAAAATCTTATGCCATGAGTCACGGGGTATTTAGGTTTTTGCTTTCTTTTTGAATCGAATCAGTCAAGTTTAGTGACAATACAATTCATCACACTAGTCTCTATAGCAACAATCAGACTAGGTTCACTTGGCTTGGTCTGATTCCTGAGTAATTTTCTGCAGCTGACATAATGTCATTACTGATTTGATTTCAAAATGTTAATGCTACATTTACATTTATGCATTTGGTGGACACTTTCATCCATAGCGACTTATATTGCATTCAAGCTATACATTTTTCTAATGCATGCATTGCCTGGGAATCAAACCCATCACCTTGGTGTTGCTAGTGACAAAGCTCTACTGTTTGAAAGGCTCAATGTTAATGCTAAATGACTTGCTCTATGACAGTATGTATATTTGTTGTTGTATTGACTTGAGTGCTAATTTCAAAGTGTTAAAAAAAAATTCTAGTATCACTCTGTGATTACTTTATTAGGCACATTTGTGAAAATTATTAAGTGCTAAATAGGATCACTACTGTACATTACTAAAGTATAGAAAATAATCACCCCCTTTAAAATAATCACATTTTGTTGCTAAAGATAAAAAAACAGTATCACTCAGTTGGAAAAAGGATAACCCCCTCCTAATAATTACTTGTAAACACAATCAGGTGCAAAGCAAACAATCAACTTTGGGTGGCAAGGCACTGTCAAAAGATCACTGGGATAAAGTTGTATAGGCACAAGTCAGGAGATGGATATAAAAAAAAAAAATCAAAGACTTTATCAATGTCTAGAGGCACAGTGAAGTCTATTATTAAGAAGTGGAATGTATTTTGTACAACATAGACCTTCCCTGGATCAGGACGTCGCTCCAAACTGGATGAATGAGTCAGGAGGAAACTGGTCAGAGAGGCGACCAAGAGGCCTACAGCAACTCTGAAGCAGTTGCAGGAATTTATGACAAAGAGTGGTCATTGTGTGCATGTGACAACAATATCACAATATCACAAATGTGGCTTGAATGGTAGGCTTGCAAGAAAAAAGCCACTCCTCAAGAAAGGTCACATGCACGACTGAGCTTTGCCAAAACACACCTTGAAGATTCTGATGCAGATGAAGATAAAATTGAATTATTTGGCCTCAACACCAAATGATATGTCTGGTGGAAATCCAATACAGCTCACCATCCAAATAACAGCATTCCTCCAGTAAAGCATGGAGGTGGTAATGTCCTGTTATGGGGGTGTTTCTCTGCAGCAGAGACTGGAGCACTTGTCAGGATAGAAGGAAAAATGGATGGGGCAAAAT
>NW_015625579.1:138380-160444 GCF_001515625.1 Sinocyclocheilus rhinocerous
GTGTTATATCTTTCACTTGGATGTTATAAGTTGCACTGAGTAAATACAGCTGGATAAAACAAAAACTGTGCCCGTCTTCATTTCAGGCTGCAAATATATATATATATTACACCTGCAGTTCATGCTAAGTTTAAAAGAAGGAAGGTGCTATTTATGTTAAGTTTAAATAAAGGTAGCTTGGCATCAAGTGCAAATAAATACAAATAACACCTTGTTTGCACTGAGTGGAAATAGGCAGATGAATTGCTCAGACAAAAGCATCAGCTAGACAAAACCAACACAAGCTAGATTATTCAGTCTCAGATGAAGAAATGCAATACACTATCAGAGTAGTGTTATTGAATAACGAAAAAGGATGATTGAAGTCACCCAAGAGTGAATAAATCTTTATAGAGATAATAATTTTAGATCCTTTGACATATGGCAATTCTAATTGGCAGGAAAGAAGGCAGAAATGCTTTGGACTTCATGTACTCATTCCCAGCACAGCCACCGGTAAAAGGAGAATCAAATCAGTCATATCGGTCAAAGCCTTTCCCCTCTGATCCTCCTAGAGCTTGGACTGCACTAACAATAACACAGCACCAAAGGCACAGCAATTATTTATTAACCTTTCCTTTCCTTTCCTTTTGACAAAACAATCAGAGCCCACTATAAATCAATAGATATACTGTAGTATATTCTACATAATGTATTAGAAAATCTTGAAGTTGTGCTTCGCATAAATGGCCTATTTGGTGTTGTTCTCTATCTAAACTAATCTCATCCACATAACATTAAAGGTAGGCTAAGTGATTTCTGGTAGCCAATATTGATATTTCAAATCACCAAAACAACACGCCCCTACCCCAAAAAGGTCTCGCCCCTATTTTGATAACTCCGCCCCACACATATGTACGCAACCCAGGCAACGATTTTGACACACGAGCATATTAAAGCAAAACCAATGTTACTCACCAACGCCGAGGTTGCTTTGAGAAGAAACAAAGCAACCTCGGCGTCTGATCGCAGGCCTTCCCGCTCCTTGAGTTCTCTCCAGCGCTGGAAAGCTGATCCGCTTTACACGGGTCCTACTTCTTGCCTTATCATAAGCCTTCTTTTGTTCCGCAGACGTTTTCGTCTTTTGTTTTTTATCCGCCCTCTCTATCTTTCTGTCGTCGCTCGGCTCGGCTAATGTCCATCTTGTGCACTGAGCGCTCTCTCCTCCACATCATGAGTAGACATGCCCCTTACTACTGATTGGCTACAAGTTTGTTTTGGTACTCGGCCCGACTCAAGTTTTCTAAAGCGTTTTTGAAAAAATAGATATCCCACCTTTAAGCAAAGCTTTTGAATGTTTTAGTAATCTGTTTCTTGGTGGAACATAAGGCGTTTTGCTTCTGACATACAGAGTTTGAATCAATTTCTAGTATTTTCATGAAAGCTTGTAAAGGCGTCAAGGTAATTTAATCAATATGATGGCGAAACAAATCACAACATTGCTTTGGGAATCACTTTATCTCGTCCGCTTTCAAAAAATTAAAAACATTCACAGACTCGCCCTGCAATTACAAAATATAAAACTTGACACTTCTACCACCAAACGTCCTTCCAGTGGTATGAATAATCAGTGAATGTATGACATTTTGAATTTGTAAGTATGTCAAACTCAATTTATTTTCCACATAGCTCTGGTCCAAGTGGCACCCATCATCCAGCAGGATCAAAAAATGTATGAGGAGCCTGCTTCAATTGCAGTACTTATGCTCGGACTGACAGTGAAGTTTCTCACACTTTATCTCCCTTGCACTCACTCCGAGATGAACAATGGTGTTAAATATCTCATGGAGCTTCGGTGTGGGTGAAGATAGATTCCTTGTTCATTTCTTTTACAAGCATCTTTGAATGATTTGAATAGAAAGTCAATTTATACTCGTCAGTTCTGAACCAGCTCTCTGAAAGTAAATATTTTTTTCCTTTTCAGTTTCAGTCAGCCTCAGATTCTCAGTCACAATTTAGAATGGAATTGAATTATGATCTCAGAACATAGTTATTATACTGAAAACGTAAACATAATATTTGAAATCTTTTGAGCATATACATTGGGATGAGGTACTTTATGGGGTTAGAAAGTAGTTGAGTATCAACAATTTAAAAGTGCACTCAATGCTACTAAAGTTATCTTCCCTAAGGGTTTACGTAACCTAGTTTAAAACAATACTTACAAGCCAGACCCCTCTTTCTCTGAAAGTCAGCAGCTGTTCCTATTCTATTTGAATTTTACAAGCAGAATTGAATTTTACAAATTTACACTATGAAGTCCAAGGTCTAAAGATCTTTAACACTAACTGTTGCAAAGTCTTCAGTATTTTTTGAGTAACAGCATTTTACTATGCACCATAATGCTTAACTAACAGTACTGTGCAGCACTGCATAGTCATCTGAGTCACGTTGAAGCATCAATATGCTGAATTGAGCATTGTATCTGCAAAATGACAAAACAATATTTAATCACAGTTATTTCTAATTATGATAAGCCCAATTTAGAGACATGAAGAGTAAAAAATAAAGCCCAGACTCTGTTCACAGTAAAAAGCAAATCCAAGAGAAGCACAATACATTTATTTGTTCATTTTTGTTTGATCATCAGCTGTGCTTGTATTGACCTGTCAGTCATTTTGGAGATATCACAAGTATATGGAATAGAAAAGGAGAGAAGCCCAACATCCATAAAGACAGATGTTTCGTAATATACAAAAACAACCAAAAAAAAGTTGTTTTGCTGTTAAAAATTTACAACAGCCTTTGATATTTTGAACAATGATATTTTGAACAAATGGGATACACTGTAAGATATTTTTATTAAAATATCCAAAAACCACTAAGAACAGTGTTATATATTTTGCTGACTTGTGTACTTACATTATCCCAAATGTTTCGAAGAATGTTTAAATCCAGAGAAATAAGCAATTTTAACTAGTGACACGGACCGTGTCCATAGTGTCATTGTGTCACCTGCCAATGACGTCATAAGTCCCATCGGATTGCTTTGGCTGTGGGGATGAAGACGGTAACTCCCATGATTCCACACCCAGTCACGGCGTCATCTAACTACGCCTTTGTTTCTTTGTTTGTTTTGAATACACGCAAAAAATTACATATTGTGCCTTTAAGTCTAGTTCAGCAAGTACCTCTTCTGTATACTTTTTTATGGCATGTTAGAGAGCAGCAGTACAGTTTCACTGAAGGACAGTTAAGAACAGTTTGTAATAGAGCTCTGATCAGTCAGGACTTTGCACCCTTAGGACGAACCATGCAATACCCAAGCACATCAGGGCAACACTCTTCATCCATCTGTCATCTGGTGACAGCCTTCTCATGCTCCCTAACCAACAGTGTCCGTTTTGTATCTCTCAGCTGGAAAGAAACAGCACACTTTTTTGGTAATTCTCTTCTCTAGTTTTTTCTTTTTTTGTCACCATATAAAAGGATACAGCCTTTCATGTTACATAGCTCTCTAGTCACAATGACACAAGCCATATGTGCAAACTCATCATAAAAATATCTCTTGATAACTTCAGAGTGCCTGCAGCCATAATAAAGATACGCCTGTTTCCACTAATGCAGTACAGAGCTTCCCAATTCAGATGTTTTTTGTTTGTTTGTTTAAGCATTTTAGCTTTTGGTACCACCTATGTGACCAGCATCTGTTGTCCTCACAGACTCATGAACAGCATTACACAACGAAGTAAGAAAAAATATCAGTGTTGTTGTGTACAGATTGTCAATGCAAAGAGAGAGAGAGGCAGTGGTGTTTTTGAAAATGTCTCTTCCTTGTCAATCACCTGTGAATGCCACTGGATGTTGCAAACTAGCTGCCAGTGTTCTCTAAAAAGATCTCTTCCAGGACTTGCACAGGATCTTCTGAAAAGCTCGCCGGAAGTCCTGGTTGAAGATGGTGTAGATGACGGGGTTGAGGGAGCTGTTGCAGTAACCAATCCAGAAGAAAAACTTGAAAAGGGTCTCATGGATGGCGCAGGGCTCCCGGCAGATCCCATACAGGCTGTAGCTGAAGAAGAACGGAAACCAGCAGACCACGAACACCCCCATGACCACTGCCAGCACAAAGGTGAACCGCTTCTCTCGTGCCTGGGAAATTTTTTTTCTCGAAATGGTGTTCCTCCTTTTTCTGCGGGAGGAAAACAAGTCTAGGGACTTGTTGCTGGCTCGGGACTTTCGGCTGGAATGCTTGGAACTGGAGCTGTTCTTGCGGCTGGATCGGCGGTCTTTTCGTGAGGGCACCATCTCGTTTTGTGTCCGTTTGGCCTTCTCATCAGACGAGCTACTGTCCTCCAGTTCGGCATCTGGGTCATCCTCGCCTGGTTTGCATTCCCCTGGTGGCGGCGAGGCACAGTGCCCATTTTCCCGCCTGGAATCCTCACGGCTCAAGCCGTTCTCCAGACGTGGTGTTCCTGATCCTCCATCCGGATCGCGGTGCTTTTCAGACATATTTCGGGTTCTTGTCTTAGCCACCTGGTAGATTCGGATGTAAACAAGGATCATAATGACACACGGGGCAAAGAATGAACCGATGCTGGAGTACAGGATGTACCACGTATGGTCATTCAGCTGGCATTGTGGTTCGCTCCTGTCACCCTCGTTATTCCGGTCCATGGAGATGAGCGGTGGGAAGGAGATTACAGCCGCTATCAACCATACCACCACAATCATGCCCTTTACCCTGCGAGGTGTCCGCTTTAAGTTATACTCGACCGCCTGTGTTACAGACCAATACCTGTCCAGACTTATGGCACACAGGTGAACAATAGATGATGTGCAGAAAAGAACATCTAGTGCTAGATATATATCACACCAAACTTTCCCAAAAAACCAGTAGCCCATTAATTCATTGGCCAGAGAGAAAGGGATTATCAGGGTGGCCACCAGAATGTCCGCACTGGCCAGAGACACAAGAAAAAGGTTTTGTGGTGGCTTGAGCGCTCTGCTCGTTAAAACGGCGATAACGACCAGCACATTCCCCACTATTGTAAAGAAGATGAGGAAGCTCACCAGCCCCGCGAGCCCTATAATGGTGGCCGGAGAATAGCGACTTGTAGAATTCCCAGAGGAAGTAAAACCATTGTCAATGTAAGTGTCCACTTCGCTTGCAAAGCTTAAGTTATGCATATTGATTTAGAAAAAGGTCTGCTATCCAATAAATCGTCCACGCGCGTCTTCGCGAATATTCTCTTTTTAATTTCACTGTAAGTTAATTGCAGCTCTGTTTCTTCTTGCCTTGTGTTCTTATTTTAATCCCGTTCGCATCTTTTTCTTTTCCGCGCAATTCCTCTTACGGCTCATTTGTTTGCGGCTTTGAAGAAGAGACCCATCCGTTGTGAGTTTGAAGTAACCATCACCGTCTCTTACATCCGTGCGACCTGTTCGTCCTCTCACGGGCGTCTCTCTCAGCATCCTCGCGCTCTCTCCACCCGAGCGAAACACCGCGCGCCCTGCCCGCCCGGGACTCAACTATCCACGTGCTGACAACATTAAACTGATGGAGCGCCGCCCCGCCCTTGGAGAAAACCAGACGGAGAGAAGAACCGACTGCTGAAGTACCCTACCACCTTTTAGCGTCGTTTTCGTTACAATGAACATTTTAAATCAGATCGTAGCGAGATTTTATGCATTTCAAGCATTTCATCTTTACGCGTCTCTGAACAGACAACAGGAGCTATATAACCTGGGCAAACATGCGATGGGCATTACATGTTATGTACTCTGAGGGGAAAATACGTTTATTTGATTTTATAGTACTAGTCGTTGTCAGGAATAACGTTGTTCAGTGGTGGAAAAGCACCGTGAACTGTGAAGAAACTATGGCTTTCGGCATCTTTGCTCGCTTGGTGTCACTGTTGTAACAATGCCATTGTGGTTTTAAATAATGTTAAAACCCGTTACGAATGACATACTAGACATACCTTTTATTTAAATTATGTTTCAGAATGAAGCGGACATAAAATATTTAATTTGAATCTGTTTTTATTTTAATATAGTACAAATAATTTGGTATACCTATTTGAAACTATTTTATTTTGTTTTATTTTGTAAATTACATGTTCAAAACAGGATATACATTTTTTTTATTAGCCTATATTATTGCAATTTTATCTCATATGGCAAGTTGGCTATATGGTTTACTGTACTATACAGTACGTTCAGTGTGTGTGTGTGTGTGTGTGTGTGTGTGTGTGTGTGTGAGAGAGAGAGAGAGAGAGAGAGAGCACTTGCAATTTGTCAACATACTGCAGAGCATGATAGATTGCAATAGAGAGGAACTAATCAATGATTTTGTGAGAGACCCATCAGAGAGGTCAAAGAGGTAGCCATGGGTCCTGTTAAAGAGGTGGGCATCACAGGAAAGGAGACAAAAGGCAGGAAACTTATCAATGATGTCCAATGAAGTTCAAATAAAGTCCAGGCCATTTTTTTAAAGGTGCCATGTGGCAGAGGCTATACTAAATTACTGTAACTACTGTATTGAAAAGATTAACTACAGTATCAATTCTTTCAGAGTGTAAGAGCATTTTGTCAAGAAAATCAGTACATTGTTGGCTAAGGTAAATGGCATTACTGTGTACATTAGTGCAAGTTCATTATACTGTTTGAATTGACACAAAACTTCACCCCAGTGTTATATCTCCTTTGATCGTGTTAACACATTGGATTTATGGATTTTATGTCAATTTGGTCAGGTAATGTGTGTTTCCTAATGATGACTGTATACTGTCATATTTTTCATCCAGCAAATCAAATTTCAAACACGTCTCATGGTTTAAATTAACTGATTTTTAAAGTTACCAGTTGGAAAAAGAACATTATGTGTTTTGCTGATTAAGTCGAATGTTCTCATTACATGTCACAATGAAATGTTTTGAAAGAGTGGTTGTGTGAAAGGTGAAATGTACTGTACAGCCCTAATGAAAGTATCTATCTTAAGTACCAGTCTAATGTATACTTTTAAATTGGCATAGTGTACAACAATTATTGTTGGCTCTTATGACAAATTGCTTGCGATGTGTCTTATTTGTAAATCTCTTCGGTTAAAAGCATCTGCTGAATGAATAAATGTAAATGATAGCATCAATAACAAGTTATCTTGTCAGTTTGAACTTTTGAACCAAGAGTTTTTAATATTTTTTTGTGAATATTCTAAGCATTAAATGTAATAATAATAATAATAAAAAAAAAGAAATCCTGGTGAGTCAGTGGTCGAGATGATTGATGTTCTTCTCTGACCTCTCAGAGGTCCCCAGTGAAATGCTGTTCTTGACATTTAATTTTTAAAACTTAAAAGCCATCACTAGCTGATAGTCAGTGAAAGAAAGGGACATTTCTTTCTTTAATTTTACAAAATGAAATATGCTAAAGACGTTAGTGTGTGATGTATTTGTTCAGCTTGAAGAGAAATTACTAAGGAAAGAAAATTAGTTTGACTCATTCATAGCATAATACTGATAGAGTAGTGGTTGTCACATGTATGCAATGTTAAGTTTGATAAGTTACTGGCATCAAATAACAGACTTATATTAGATATGAGAGAGAGAGAGAGCGAGAGAGAGAGAGAGAGAGAGAGAGAGAGACTGCAAAAGGCAGAAGTTAATTCTTATGTAAACTTTGATGACATTAAATAACGATTTTAATGTCAACTGAGTGACAGGTGATATTTAATTTCTGTGGCTGAGTGGATTAAAAACACACACACATACACACACACACACACACACACACACACATTGCTTACTGTAATGTTCAACCATATTGGACATATAGTATGTAAAAACAAATCTCATTCATGGTGTTCTCATGAAAAATGTACCATGGTTTAGAGGAAGACTGGACTGCTACCATCCACTAGGGGTTGAACGACTTCTGACTTTTTGAAGTCGACTTTTATGTGATGAAAGTCAAGTCGAAGTCGACTAGTCGCTGATGACGTCATTAATGAACAAATAAATCTGGGGCTGTGACAAACACCTTGTGCACAGCTATGGCATATGACACAGCGCTGCCCCCATGGCTGTTGCTCCTATAACAGCTTTTTTATCAGTTCTTTTGTCTTTGGGTCGTTATATTTCTCACAGATTTCTGCTCATTCTAAATCAGATACAGATAAAGTAGCACAGTAAAGATTACATTAATATGAATGCATTAGTGAGAGCGACTGCGTGTGTGAATTAATTCTACCTGGCAGCGTCTCTCTACTAGTATCCTGTTGCTCCCTCTATAGGACCAGCGACTAGTCGACGTCAAGCTTAAAGCGTCATGGCAGAGCATTGAAGTCGACTAGTCGACTAGTCGGTGCAACCCCTACCATCCACTGGAAAACAAACACTTTTTAAAATGAAAATAACATGAAATTTCAAATAATGGCACTAGATAGCTGCAAAGGACCACTCATCTGCTAATTTTTTTTTTTCCGTATAGGTAGATCTTTTTAGACAATTTTCATTTAGATTTATATTTAGACATTATAAAATCACTATTATAACAATAAAAATTACACTTGGTCAGACTTTTTTATTTTTTTTTGGTAGTATGTTTTTGCAATTTTGTCAGATTATTACTGTCAAACCTGAACATGGTGTTGTTATGATATATGTCTGCATAATGTGTTTGTTCTCCATTGTGGATGTGTTATTGTATCACTTCTTCGCTTCTGTGTGGGTTCTGCATCATAGCTGATTTTATTTTGACAAATTATATATCAGCAAGCAATTTGCATTTGTATAGTCTCCTATTAATTTTCTGTGGCTGATTTTTGGAGGTGGGGTTGGTATGTGCGTGAGCATTACGTATTGTGGCTGTGTTATTGTGCCATTTCTTTTCTGTGCATGTGAGCACTCATTCAAAAATTATTTAAATACTCCGCATATTGATAGCGGATCCCTGATTATGAAAATGAAATGCAATATTAGAATGTTTGCGGAAGCACTTCTCCTCTTCTTCTTAGGCCCGTTGCTCCTTCCTGGAGCATAGGCCATCGATGACAGCCCTCCAGCGTTGTCTGTTCTGTGCTACCATCACTAGCTGCCCCCATCCCATTCCTGTCAGCTTGACTTCTGCATCCAGGTCTCGGTTAAGAATTAATTAATTATTAATAATTAATAATGTAATTTTAAACTAATATAACTTCAAAACATACAAGCAAGTAGCAAATAATAAAGAGGAGCATAGAAACATATTACAAACAACAAACAAAGAGTACTTTCAGTATTTAAGATTATCTGAACGTTTTCCATTCAAGAACTGGGAGTGATTTTTCTTCATCTTTAATGTTGTTTTTTACATGACATCATAGACAGCGGGAGATCTATTAAGCTGCATTCACGCACGGAAGTAATATGGGTTGTCCTGTCCGTTTAATCCCTTGACTCATAACTGGCTGTGTCTGCATTAATTTTGCGTCATAAAACCATTTTGAGAAGCAAGTGCATTAAACCACTTACATGGAGTCACGCACAGCCGCATGCGCGAGCAGTCTTCACAAACAAAGCGCGCGTCAGCATTTGAAATTGAAAGCAGCCTTCTGTTAGTGAGGTTCATGTTTTAAATATATAAGTCCACTGCATTCCAAACCACATAAATGATGACTTCGTAGAGCCTTTGTAAGGAAAATACCGACGGGCGAAACCGCACGCACACTTCAAGTGTAATGGTGCGTTCAAGTCATGTCGAACTTTTCTTTAAGCCCTGAGTTTCCGAGTTGGGGGCGTGTCAGTGAGAAAACGTGTCGGATGCAATGGACGCAACCAAAGACTAGATATGCAGCATCTGTATTGATGGTAAATTTGTTGAAATTAATAAAATGATTAATTTTTTGTAATGTAAAATAAAATTATATGTTACATATACAAAATATTATATTATTGTATAATTACCAAAGAACATATTCCGGTGCAATGAAGCCTGCGAATGTGCTTGTAATTCGCTTCAACCTTTCCAAACTTTATGAAAGATTATTTAACGGAAGTTTCGAGTGGTGTATGTGTGTGAGGAATTGGAAGCAAGCAGAATACGGGTGTTTCTAAAGCAAACTCAGCGTCATCGCTCATCTGGTTAAAAACTAAGCTCAGAATCGAAATTCTCAGAATCGATCCAGAATCGTTGGAGAGAAAATCGCGATGCATCTATAGATCGATTTTTTCTCCCACCCCTAGACGTCACGCCCACGGACTGTTGGCTGAACGTCTGATGCATGCAGCACAAAAAATTGAAAACACTAGAGCTGCGTCCGAAATCGCATACTTCCATACTATATAGTAGGCGAAAAGCAGTATGCGAGGCGAGTAGTATGTCCGAATTCATAGTATTCGAAAAACAGTAGGCGAGAAGTACCCGGATGACCTACTACTTCCGCCCAAATTCCGTAGCATGCATACGATGGACACTTTACTATCCCATGAGGCCACAGTGTAGTACCTACTAAGCAGTATGCGATTTCGGACGCACCCAAGGAGTTTCGAAGTCCTCATCGGATTGGTTGAATTATACAGGATTTCCAGGAGATGTGCGTGTCGCGCTCTTTAACGTTCCGCCTGGAAACAAAGATGCCGTGACGCCAAACCCCCTCATGTTAGAAGAAAGCCGTCGTGTTTACAACTGTGACAATGAGCGCTTATCATGATCAACTAAAGGCTGGATTTTCAAAAGTATATGAAACATTTAAAAGTTTGTGGCTTAGAATCTTTAAAATACAACCAAGAGTTTTACACACCGGTCTGTTATTGTGGGGACATTTCCACGCCCCTAAACAGGACGTGGCACAAAACGAAACGTGATTGGTTGCTTTATCTGCCTGTCATATGGCCTCTTGGGTGGTCCTTGGCCATTCAAAGCGGCCAAGGTTCCCAGACCTTCTGCCGTCAGTCTGAAGGTCTGGCAATGCGAGACTAGGTGTTCTGTGGCCGTCCCCTTTTTCTTTTCCCTTGCGGGTTCCATGTCAGAGTTTGCGGGAATACTGGACACAAAAATTGCGGGAGTGGCCAATAATGGTCAGAAATACAGTGGGAGCGGGATTAAGAAAACAGTCCCTCGCAGGGCACTAATACAAAAATGTACACAAGGAATGGCGGCTGTACAAAGCTAAAGTCGAATCCCGGACATTTTGGGCGATTTAGAAATCCCAGCTGGACGCATTTGTTTAGGTCCAAAAAGAGGACATATTCGGGAAAAAGAGGACATTTGGTCACCCTATGGCCCGATCCCAAATGGCACACTTCATGTGCACTTGCGGTCTTGCAGACTTACAATGGCCGCCGCGTGCGTGTGTCCCTTAAAGGGGTCATATGATGTTGCTAAAAAAGAACATTATTTTGTGTATTTGGTGTAATGAAATGTGTTTATGCGGTTTAAAGTTTAAAAAACACATTATTTTCCACATACTGTACATTATTGTTTCTCCTCTATGCCCCGCCTTTCTGAAACGCGTTGATTTTTACAAAGCTCATCGGTCTGGAAAGCGAGGTGTGCTGTGTTTGGCCTGCTATTCAGTGCATTGTGATTGGCCCGAATATCTCAATCGTGTGACGGAAATGTTACGCCCCTTACCATACTGTGATATGCCCTGTCAGGCCGGAGCGATGATTCAAAAACATGAAAACCCATTATAAACGAGGCATTCGTTGCATCCAGTGGGGACATAATTATGGATCAAAGTCGTTTCAATGCCTGATGCAGTACGAAGAACAAGCACATCCAAAAAATTCATTTTCTCTTGATGAAATTCCATAGTAAATTTCAACGCACTACACTTATTATTAACCAAGCTATGAAACTCTAGTAGCTCAGATTCAGTACCACTCCATACTAAAAAAACATCATCAATGTATCGTTTCCATAGAACAATGTGTCTCAAGAAATCATTCGCCACAGGATTTAACACAAAATGATGTTCAAACAACCCGCAAAATAAAGATGCAAAACTTGGGGCCATCTTGGAACCCATGCTGACTCCTGAGATCTGCAGATAGTAATCTGACCCAAAGAAAAAATAATTATGTGAAAGCACCAATTTTGCCAAGTCACTCAAACATACAGTGCTTGGAACCTGACAAGGACGTTGATCAAGAAAAAATGTTATTGCCTCTAACCCTCCCTGAAATGGAACATTGGTGTAAAGCGATTCAACATCCATGGTGACTAGAAGGACCGGATAATCAGGTAATGTCACATTATTCATGAGTTCGATAAAATCCATCGTATCTCTAATATAAGAAGGTAAAGACGTGACTAAAGGTTGTAAATGAAAATCAACGAAAGCCGAAATTTTTTCTGTAAGTGACCCAATTGCTGCCACTATGGGTCTCCCAGAAGGGATATCCTTATAAGGTTTGTGAATTTTAGGCAGCGTGTATAGTACTGGTGTGATCGGATGCTCAACACACATGTATTCATATTCATTTTTTGTCAACAAACCTGAATCCACAAACAGTTTTAAAGTATTGTGTACAGATGTTTTGTAATGAGCCAAAGGATTCATACTCAATTTTTTGTAAAAAACTGAATTAGAAAGTTGTCTCTGAATTTCAAATTCATAGTTTTGTCGATCTAAAATAACCACTGCTCCACCTTTGTCAGCACTTTGAATAACTATAGACGAATCTTTTTTAAGTGATTCCAATTCAGACAATTGTGTCTCCGTCAAATTATGTGCAAGTTTATATTGTCTTTTAGATTTTAATATAGATACAACATCACTTTCTACAAGCCTACAATAAGTGTCCAAAGAAGCATTTCTGTTTTTAAAGGGAACAAAGGTGGATTTACCTCTAAAACCAGTCCGATGTTGTTCACTAGAATTACAGTCCTCTCTAGATGTACCACAGTCACTGTCCCGTAACTCAGAGGTTATATCAGACGTAGAGGCTCCGGAGTCCAATGAGCGAGTCTGCTGTGAACTATCCTGTCTCACATTAAAATCATAGCCATATGTAACTGTATAATTTACAATTATATTTTATTAAAGTTCTATTTTGACCCCTTGTCACGGTGTGTGCGGGGAGATGAAGCGAGGACTCAATTGCAGGAGAAATGGTTATTTATTTTGATAATAAAAATGAAACAAAAACAAACTCAAACCACCCCGAAGGGGAAAAACAGACAGGCAGGCCTAAAGCTGCACACATGCAGACACGAAACACACACAATGAGAAATGACGGATCAGCACCGGATGACAGACACCAGGAGAATAAATAGGAACCAAACGAGGAGGCTAACGAGGGAGACACAGGTGGAGCAACTAAAACAATAACGAGGTAACAAGATGGGAGGGGCAAGACAATAGACAGGAGAGAGCACATGGCAACAGACAACACAACACAAGCCATGTGCTCACCGAACACAGTCATCTGGTGGCCCTCCTGGGCACACCCGCTGAAGACTGTGACAATGACCCCTTTAAGTCCACGAGACCGTAGGGTGTCCCATTCATAATTTTAGCTTTCAGAAGGGTGCTCGCGAGCGCCCCCTTTGCGGCCACTATGCGCCCTCAATGCGCACTTCAGCCTGCACTGGGGAGAGCTCCGCAGCAGACTTCTACCCGACAGTCAAAGCGGCATTATGTCACGAAAGTGTGGACTCAGGAAGACCGCGAGGGTTTAGGGTGCGATTTGGGACAGGGCCTATGTAATGCCTATAAATACTTCAAGACTTCAAGACTTCTTTAAACTTTTAAATAAAGCTTTGTCAATTCATAATGCAAACTCTCCTTTCTAGTTAAAAATTTGATTTATTGCAGTTATAGTATATTCAGCATTCTTTTTACTACCTCAAATTAAATTTTAAAAAAAATTAAAGAATTAAACTGAATTTTTGGTAGAAGGCAGAAAATGTTGATTGTTTTTAGTTCTCACAATCTATTCTCTTCAGCCAAGTCTAATTCTAGACATTTTTGTTCATGGGCACTTGAGGTGGGCGTGTATGGCTTTGTGTGTTCAGATCCATTGATGTTGCTCAATATCTAGTGCCTTTGTGTGTGACACCTATCACGTTTGTGTTTGAAGAACGGATTTATGTGTAAGTGTGTGTGAACACTCGATTTTGTGATACACACCTATCTGACTGTGTTGGCTTCCTCTTGCTCTGTTTCTGTTGTGAGTTGTTTGTTTGCGTAGGTGGGATGGCGGGTGGGCCTACAATTCAATGCTGTTAAGAGCAGCAGAAGTTGACCCTCAGGCTCTGCTCTTCTCAAAGCTGATTTGTATTGAGTCTTCCTGGCTTGTGATCATTAAAGGTTCCCCCTGGGCCACACTTGTGTCTGTTTAATTGAAGCGTGTGTGTGTGAGTGATCCACATCATTACCTTGAGTTGATCCGTCCTGGCATTGGTTCTTATTATTAGTAATGTTGATTACAGCTTTTACTGATTAATATGTTTATGGAAACAGTGATATTTTTTTCAGGATTTTTTGATGAATAGAAAGTTCAAAATTACTTTTTAATTGAAATAGAAACATTAATTTTTTTTTGTAATATTAGGAATGCTGTCACTTTTGATCTATTTAATATGTCTTTTGCCGAATAAATGTATTCATATGCTATATTATTATCCCAAAACTTTTGAATGGTGGTCTATCACAGTTTCCACACGTAATATTAATATTTTCAATATTGATAATAATAGGAAATGTTTATTGTGCACCAAATCAGCATATTAGAAAGATTTCTGAAGGATCATGTAACACTTAAGACTGGAGTGATGGCTGCTGAAAATTTCAGTTTTACCGTCACAGGAAAAAATTACAAATAAATAAATGCATTTTAAAATACAGTATATTAAAATAGAAAAAAAGTTTTAAAGTAAAAGTTAATTTTGCTCAGCGAGGGTTGTAAGGAATGTTTCATTGTGTATCTGCTTTGGAAGTTTAGAACTACATGTGCATTGTAAAAACTGCAACAACAAATAAAGGACTACAAATATTTTGTTAGAAAAAGAAATTATTTATGAAGCAATATTTGCTTCAGGTTTGATGTGTAAAGTGCACAAAAAAAGGACAGTGAGAAAGGTAAATAGAAACATTACCTGGGTTTTGAGCAAAGGGTGGCACATGTGAGGACTGATTGAAAAAGCGTAGACAGTCATTCTAGCAACACTGCCACGGTAACTGATGGCAGCTATAGAGGCAAGTGTACAAGGATGTGTGTGTGTGTGTGTGTGTGTGTGTGTGTGTATTCCATTTACAGGCCCACACAGTCAGATGCCATGAGACACTGTAGCGGGTTTGATTTTAATTCCCTAGTCAGCAGGTGCACAGTGTGAATTGTAATTGGCCTGAACAGCAGGATTTGTTACAATTGAATTTCATTGCAGCAATCACAGTTATTTGACTGTTTTATATAGTGTTTTATTGGGTAATATAGTCAATGAATTAAGTATATTATTTAGTTTACATTTCATCCAAAGCAACTTACAGTAAGTCAGAGTTGCTCCTGAAGGAATTTGTGAGGAAACAATGTGAGCTGAAGAATTGTTTCAGAAAATCTATTGTGTGTGTAAAGACAGATCTAATAACATTAATTGTCCTTTGTTGCAGCGGTTCACTGTTGGACAGATTTTGATACAGGTGAGACTGGCTGTTAGTAAGCTAAATCAGCTGAAGACAGATGGCTGATGTGAACTAGAGAGAAGGAGAGAGAGGGAGTGCTGTTTATGTCCTGGAGGATTATAGGTCAGATTGTCCTCTTGCTGTTCAGTGGCTGAAATGGCTTATGCACCACATTTCATGGGCGAATCTCAAAAAACCTGTCAACATGTTAATCATAAAACAGCAAGAGAAAAATAAAGTGTTTTCCTTAAATATTTTTTTTCATTGTGGCATGGTTTTCATTATTTTCAATTCTCATTACAGTGATGCAAAATAAATCATATTTAAATATTGTTTATTAAAATATGTTTATTATTTTATTTATTCAATAAAAAATTATGTTTTTTTACATTTGAATTATTTGAATTAAAAAATAACATTTTACAATAAGCTTCCATTTGTTAACATGAGCTAACAATAAAAATATTTATTAAGAAAATTAAATATGAAACTAATATGAACAAAAAATTATTTTGAATTGAACACAACTAATCTTGTCTCTGACTGACCAATTCCAGTCTCTTTGCAAACCACACTTACCATTGCATTTTGAAAATAACCAACTGCTGCTTGATGCACACAATTTTCCCAACCTTGGCGAACGATCTCATTTCACAACAGGAGATGTTTGAGTTTTCAGATGCTTGAATTATGGATCCTGGTTCCCTTCACCTCTCCAGTCCATTTTACATTGGCAGTCACAGATGAAATTCTTCAGGATACACAGCTTGCCTTGAAGTTAATGGATATTTCCCCACTGAGACTGCTGTCCCTCATTGATAGTCTTGTTATGTATTGCACAGAAACTCCCACCTGGATACTCACTAAGACTTCGCTGCTGTTGTTTGAGGGAACAACATTTGAGGGAATGCTACTTTTCCAAAATCACAAATGTCATGTGAGTGAGATGCATGCATATTGTTAGCCTGTTGCACAATCCTAAGTAGCAGTAGAAATGAGCCAAGATAAAAGCAGGGTAGAAGTAGGGGTAGATATGAATAACCAGTTCATTAGAAAGCTCTGGAGGACTGACAAGGACAATTTGTGAAAAAGAAATGTCTTTTAATAATGGAGACAGCAAGTATGGAATATGGAAACGTATCCTTGTGTCGCGGCTGACACAGAATAGCGTATGCTGCTTGCGTTCAGCGGACATTCTCCAAAATGCCGCTACGGTGATGCGGAGAGACACAGAGGAGACGAATTGTTGAATAAAGTCGTTATTTTTGTTTTCTTTGCGTACAAAGAGTATTCTCATCGCTTCATAACGTTACGGTTGAACCACTGATGGCAGATGGACTATTCTGACAATGTCTTTCATACTTTTCTGGACCTTGACAGTATAATTTACTTGGGAGTCAATCGGACAGTCACAAGCCTCCCGGTTTTCATCCAAAATATCTTAAATTGTGTTCCGAAGACGAACGAAGCTTTTACGGGTTTGGAACCACATGTGGGTAAGTGATTAATGACAAAATTTTCATTTTGGGGTGGACTATCCCTTTAATGGGTGGTGACAGCAGAGGTTGAAAGAGAAGATGGAAGTGAGGAAGAGAGAAATAATGTCAAAGGTAACAATTTAGCATGTGCTGCTGTGATGATATGTGAAAGAAAGTGAAAGTGACGTGACATGTGGCCAAGTATGGTTACCCATACTAGGAATGAGTGCTCTGCGTTTAACCCATCCTAAGTGCACACACACAGCAGTGAACACACACACACCATGAACACACACCCGGAGCAGTGGGCAGCCATTTATGCTGCGGCACCCGGGGAGCAGTTGGGGGTTCGGTGCCTTGCTCAAGGGCACTTCAGTCGTGGTACCGAAGGTGGAAGAGAGCGCTGTACATTCACTCCCCCACCTACAATTCCTGCCGGACTTGAGACTCGAACTCGCAACCTTTGGGTTACGAGTTCGACTCTCTAACCATTAGGCCACGACTTCCCCTGGTACCTCCACGTGGTACCTCCATTTCCAACTTGGTTCTGAGAAATTCCTTCAAAACTTTCAGTATTGAACTTCTGTTTTTATTGCACCTTTGTGCCACATTATAAGTCTATGGAATTAATATATATATGTCAATAATTCAAATTCCTGAGACATAAATTCGGGTCTTTTGTCTCTTTTTTGTCCAAAATCAGGCTTTTGTTTAATTGCATATAAAAAATGAGCAGTTAATTCACTGATACAATTAAGAATATAATTATAGGAAGTCAAAGATGGGAATCAGAGGTACCCTGTCTGGTTATTTTAAGTCCTCACCATGTTAGCAACATGGAGTTGATTGGAAAGCACCAGACTCAGTGTGACTTTGCCTCAGGTTTGCTGGCTGATCATTTGAAATGGATGATTGCTGATCTTTTTGCAGCAGGAATATGTATTGGTGTGTTCATGGTGCTGGACTGTAAGTATCAGAATTCAGTTCATTAAGTACTAACTGATAAATATGTCAGAAGTAATCAAGGCTTATGGAGGCACATTGCAATGCAATGACATTTGCCAAAGCAAATTTTTCTCAGGCCATATCATAATAACTCAATGTGTGAAATGCATTCCATTTATTGTAAAAAATTGGAATAAATCTGTTTTATTCTGCCATAAATATTGCTGAACTGCCAACTGGATATTATGAGGTCATGAGTAATGCCTCAAATAAATTCTGCATCCACATCTATGTTCAGTCAAAACCAAATTCAGACTATCCAAAAGTCTGTTATATTATAACCTCATACCACTAATTGGTCAGTTTGGAAATAAGGTTCTCTTGAGCTGTTTGACTGATTTTATGAACACAGGCAGAGCCTACATGTTATATGCATGAGCTGTTCTGTAGAGAAGTTCATCATGTCACTCACAGTTCCTCTCCTCATTGTTCAAATCAATACCCACAGTTCTTCATCACTCTCAGCTAATACTAACCCTTTTATAACTCTCCAACTTCTTTAATCACACAAACAGGACTGCTGTTTATATTGCATGTGTTTGCTGCTGAAATCGCAGTGCTTTAACTCCAACGCTTAAGCACCTACTTGAATCTGCTTGATCTGAGTTGAGTGTTTGTTTTTGCTGCATGACAAACCGCTTCTTGGAGTCTGTTGTTTTCTCTCTGAAAGTTTAAAGCATGTCACTGGAGTATATGTGTGTTGGTGCATTACACTCCAAATACATATTTGATTTCTAGATGGGATTTCCATTTCTATTTGTTGTCAAAAAAAAAAAAACTGACAAATGTGTGTAGGCATGCAAAGCATAAATAGTTCACCCCAAAAAATGAAAATTTGCACCCTCAGGCCATTCAAGTTGTAGATGAGTTTGTTTCATCATCAGAGCAGATTTGGAAAAATGAACCATTACATCACTTGCTCACCAATGGATCCTTTGCAGTGAATTGGCGCTGTCAGAATGAGAGTCCAAACAGCTGATAAAAATATTACAATAATCCTACAACCTAATATAGTTTGTAAGGAACAATTCCATCACAAGACATTTTTTACTTTTTTAAACAGTTGCTTGAATAAAATATGAGTCCTCTATCCATAATATTGCTTGCTCCAGTGAAAAAGTCCCCTGCTGTCCTCTCTTGAGATTTTGAACTCTCATTTGTGGCACCCATTCACTGGAGAGGATTCACTGGTGAATAAGTATTGTAATGCTAAATTTACCCAAATCTGTTCTGATAAAGAAACAAACTCATCTACATCTTGAATGGCCTGAGGGTGAGTAAATGTTCAGCAGATTTTCTTTTTTGAGTGAACTGTTCCTTTCATTCCACAAAACAGATGGGTGGTGTGACTCAAACATACATGTACACTCATACTCTTTCAGACTTGTGGGAGTGGAGCTGGTGGGAGTGGAGAATGTAAAATATGGAAAAGAGGGTCAAGGATATGCCACTTTACTCTTTCCCTTGCTGTCACTGTTGTCAGAAGTAGCCACCCAATCTAAGCATATGCTGTCCTCTAAGTGTGTGTGCTGTGCATGCATATGTATTATGTGCGTACACTGTAAAATGAACCATTTCTACCTGATCTAATCCTTCAATTTAGGATGATTCAATGATGGTAAATATTATTTCTGTCATGAGTCAAATTAATTAATTTAGATGTTACCATGTGACGCACATTTTCTTTGTCTAACATGAAATGGCTTGTCTGCAAGTCAAGGTACATTTTTATCTACGTGTAAATTTTCCCTTTTGGATTTTTTCTTTGTTATAATTAACTGACATCACGGTGCCAAGGTTACCTCCATGCTTCATGAATTTATATTAATCCCATATACAGCAGGTTTACACAGATGTACTTGGTTGAGCCCCACATCTGTATAATCTCTCACGGGCTCTTATATGACTGCTTGGTTTCTTGGATCACTTGAATGAGGGTAAACAGCTGAATGCCACTGTCCTTGGTGCTGACATTCATTTGTGTGGCAATAATAGCTCAATGTGAAAAATTCTATTATGCTGTTACTGTATTTTCAGCTGCAGGGAGCAATTTTACTTAAATTAATGTATTTTCCAGAATGCATTCTGAAGTTTTAATAGTTGTAAGATGCAATTTAAGGTTTACTATTGTAATTTCTTTACGTTTAGTGCAAGTGTTTGAATGCTCTTTTAACATGGTTAATGAGTTTATTACAAAATCTATCACCCTATAATGAATCAATTTCCTAGTGCATGCCTTTGTATGCATTAAATTATCTATTTATTACTCAGGGTACATTGAAGGCATATAAATACACTTGTGGAAAAGCTGATTGCTGATAAGGAAATGGCTTATAGACATTTATGCAAAGCTGCGTTACATCAGATGGAAATTAATCAGTAATCTAAATTCAGACCATTCCGCTTTATAGATTAAAAGTGTCAGGAGGGGTAGGACGGATGTCCTTTTATTAAATAGCATTAAATGTTTGTCTCACCTAATGCCTTTAGCTTTATCAGAAAGGATTTAGACTAAATCACTATTATTATGTATTTAAAAAATGGCATGACATATTCCAGCATACAAAGGGTTAAACGTTGTGTTTACACAGGGTTATTGGATCCTGCTTCCCAACACTGAGGATTAATTTGTTCTATAGAAGCATTGATCCAGTAGTCCAAAAGTATCATGGAAAATAACATTTTTAAATAATAATCATTTTTAAAGTATATATAATATATCCAGTGGATTTAGAAGCTGCATTTTGTCTAAGTATCTGGAAGCTTGATGGCATCAAAATCTATGTTCCTATGTCTAAAGTAACACATAATTTGCATCTTTTCACCATATTAGTACAGAATTGCAGTCACTTTTATATGTTTTGCCAAGAATGCTAAATGAGGTGTTAAAAGTAATAAAATTAAGTAGAAGTATTAAGTAATTACATAAATAATTATTTTTTAGTTTTGTTATAAGTCACTGATATCTGGCTTCAAATGCTAAATTCTCTCTCATTGCTCGTTGTTCACAGTATTACAGGCAGTTCAGCTCTACTTAGCACAAAGTACACCGCCAGTATACCACTATTCATTGCTCTGGCACTTCTTCATGAAATATGAAAGAATGTAAAAGGAGTAAAAAGTAAAAAAAGAAATTGTGTTAAAAGCAATGTGAGTGTTCAAGTGAGGACGTGCAGTTTATTGAGCACACTTGCACCTTATGATCTCTGACACGCAGCATAACATCTAAAGTGTAAGACCCATTTTCCAGTGGCAAGTGGCAAGCGAAGGTTAATTTGAGAGTAGTAGTAATATTATATATACCTACATGCTCTTTTCAGCAAAATAATCCCATTACTTTCTCATGGCGTATCCTGAGCTTGACAGGAAATGTCTTGTTATGAAAAAATGTACTCACACAGGATAAAAAAAATGTGAAGAATAGGAAAATGTGGTGGTACCATGGTACAGTGATGTATCAGATGGTAATATTGATATATATCATGTCCATGGTAATAAAATACAAACATACTGTATATTTACCTGAGTACTTAAAAGAATATCATGGTACAAAAAAATCATGATAATACCATGGAACCGTGTCCAAAATCATAGTAATGCAATGGTATTTTTTATTGGTGGAAGAAAACAACTACCCAGGCTATACCCAAAAACAATAGAAATTGACATGTTAATTCACTCTCGCAGCAAAAGTACAATTATCAATTTTCATGACCTTTCAACAATTGTCAACACATCAAGCTACCCTGGAGTCTCTGTTCGTTTTCTGTCTCTGTCTGCTTCCCTTTTTCTGTCATTAAGACTGATCTGAAAACACACATTGGTTTACCCCAGCAGGAGCTGCTATTGAACACTACCTCTATGTAAATAGTAATTATTATTTGCCAGTTTTATCACACATATAGCTTTTGTGGTTTATTTTTATTCTTGGGTTCAAGCCTGGCAGAGAACAGACTTTGAAAACAGATACTTTAAAAAGGAATCAGTATCTCACATG
>NW_015625580.1:0-2638 GCF_001515625.1 Sinocyclocheilus rhinocerous
GCACACCCTTAGTACCGACACAAAATGATTTGCAACAGTCGCTTTCGGGGTATTTTTGGCTGGTAGAAGTTATGAATGGCCGGTAACTTAAAAATTTAGTAGCCAAATTGGCTGGTGAGTAAAAAAGTTAATTTCAATCCCTGCACGTATTTGAATGTATTAAAATGACAAAAAAAAAGCCGGGGAAAAAACACCAGTTATTTTCTCACCCACCCAATGCATATTTCTCGCAACCAACCTGAACAAAGGAAGCCCAGTTGGGTGGGAACCCGGGTGGGAACCCGCCCAATCTGGCAAAACTGGCTCATTAAATCACCTGCCCCCTAAACCTAACCCCACATAAACTTGTTTGCATTTCTACATAACATTATTTTGTATATTTATTGATCTGTTTTCTTCATAAGGAATGCTGACTGGTCCCCATGATATAACCTGTACACACACATACAAACACACCGTTAACTGTTCATTTGTGTGTTTGGTGATACAGATGAAGTGAAGTCAGTGTCAGTGCTGGAGGGAGATGCTGTCACTCTACAGACTGGTCTCAACAAAGAACAATATGAAGTGATATTGTGGAATTTTAATGACATTCAAATAGCTGAGAACGATCGAGATATTCATGAATGCTGTTTATATGATGGTGAAGGCGGGATATTCAGAGACAGACTGGAGGTGGACTATGAGACTGGATCTCTGACCATCACAGACATCACAACTGAACGCACCGGTCGTTATGAAGCAGACATCATCAGACGCCGACAGTCAGACGGCCTTTACGCAGGGTGTTTCAGCACAGAAATATATGGAAAAATTCTCAACTTTGCTGACTCCACAGAAAAATGTACTGTTACTGTCAATGGTGAGTCCTTCAATGTCATTTATCCTCAAGTATTTTTACAGAAAAATGAAATATAATAAATTAACTTTAAGGACTGTTTTAACAGAGATATTGAACTTCCAAGTTTTTACAATTTTTCTGTGACTAGAAATGAACTGAACTGCGAGAATGACACTTTTGTTATTTATTTATTTATTCTTATTATTATCTTGTGTTTTCCATGTTCTCTGTCAAAACCAATGAAGATTATAACAAGAGGTTGGAGAAAGCGTCAGCCATGAGTATGTTTTCTTCTCTTTTTAATTTATCTACTTACTGTATAATAGATTGGACTGCATTTGGTGCATTGGTGCATTTTTCATAAGAGTGACTGATCTTGTCTGTCATGTTCAGGTGTGTCGCTTGGTATGCTATTAGTATTCTGTTTGTTTTACAGAGATGATTATTTACTGTAGAACGGATATGTGTTTTTGAGACACTCACAACTGTCTGTCTTCATCTGTCTCAGATCCAGGTCAGTCTTCAGCTGCTGCAGCAGGATATTTGTTGGTGTTGGTGTTGTGATGCTGGTGGCTGCAGCTGCTGGTGTGATTTACCATCGGCGCAGGAGCTCCAGAATGGGCAAGTATCTATGGGATGGCAAAGCTGCCAACATATTGCTACATGAGTTTCATCAACAATAAACACAAGCTCTTATCAGTCACATCCGGTTCAGTTACATTAACTGTGATTAATACACTGTGATGGTTTCACACCCTTCCTGTGTCAAATGTGTTATCAGATCTGATCTATTGAAGTTGCGGTTTCTGTTCATGTTCAGCCAAATAACAAAAATCCCAACTGGACTTTTTATCCCAGACAAGAGTGTGTATGTTCACCATATACATACTTAAACCACGATGTAAGATTTTGGCCATATTGCTCACTTCTAAGCCATGCATTCATTGATTTGCTCTACTCAAAGGCCTCAAAGCTTCTACCTTGCTAAAGCCAGAACTCTGAGCTTGATTGCTCCATCCTCATTACCATATGGACAAAGAAATGTAGAAATACATTTCTTTGTCGATTAATTTTTGCATTAATTTATTTATTCAGTATTCCTTATAACATATCAATTAGGGTATTTATTTATTTTTTGGTCATTTTTTCCCCCTAAATCACACATGGAGAGAAACAACCAAGAGCTTCTGTAGTAAGTCTGTGAGGTGAGATACTTTACTGCTGTAGTCTTTGTATAAAACAAATTTTACTGACAATTTCACTGACTGGCTCATTACTTTCACCTCAGAGCCAGCTCCCATTCGTGACGTCACCCCTGAACATGTCCCTTCCCTGCACACCACACACTACCTCTTGGACCAGCTGTTCCCACCCAATGTCCTGTCCACCCCATTGAGACCATCACTGCTGGTTCCATTACACGCTCAAGACTTATCTGTTTCGCTGACGCCTCACAGCTACTTGACTCCATCCCTGCCGATGACTTCTTCCAGTTCTTCAGCTCCGCCTCTTGATGCTGTGAAGTGGATCCGCTGGCTTTACCTCAGGCCTCCAGGCCCATTATTTCACCTCTGCCCTTTAGGCCTCTGCTTTGGCTCAACTCTCCCTTAGCTTCATCATGGTCCGCCATCAATAAAGGGGTCATGAACTGCCTTTATTAATTATTTTGTACTGTTCTCTGAGGTCCAATTATAATGCTATCAAGATTTTTACATCAAAACATCATAATTTCGAAGTAATAGCCTATTTTATGACTCGGAAGTAAATGCCCACTGCTATGATTGGCTAACAGTTGTG
>NW_015625580.1:2713-5147 GCF_001515625.1 Sinocyclocheilus rhinocerous
ACAGCATCGTCTTTTAGTTTCAATCTTTCTGAAAATCCCACGTTGAATTGTGGCTTGTTTGTAAACGAATCCGCGGTAAAATGAAATAAACAAAGGACCAAGTTCTTAGTGACACGATCTGGATCTTCATTTAAAATAAAGTTCATCCACTCTTTCCTAACATTGGGATCAGAAGGAAGGCAATGCAAAGACTGTTTTTACCACAGCTTGGCACTGTACAGCTTCTTGTTGTCTTCGGAGCATCTTTATCATTTGGTTTCTGCCTCTCTCGTTATTTACACTATATGTGCGAATCAGTGGGCGGGGCTAAACAGGCAGTGATGTAGAAGTAAAAAAAAGGTAATCATTTTTTTAAGCTATCCAATAAACAACCAAGAGTGTGAACTCCACCCGAAGAACACTGCAATAACAAGACATCAAGCTTTTGAGATGAATCCATTTATTCACCATGTGCCATTTCCTGTGAAGTGATTACGATAACCCCTCTGTTCACATCCCTCTTTAACCTCTCATTCACAGTGGTTCCCCACAGAGGCACTGGGCTTGATTGATCTGGCACTGTATGAATGCCTGTGATTGAGCTCCAGATTGTCTTTAAATGGGGATGTGGGGTTTTATGTTAGAGGGTCCAGCCCCATGAAGGTCAGTTCACATAGCTGTGTCATTTGCTGATTGAGCTGGAATGCAGTGAGATCGCTCAGCTTTAAGGGTGACAGAGATGCACAAGGATTCTGTTCCTTTAGCAATAAAGCTAATGGCTGAAATAAAGAATTTTAGAAGAAACAGACAGCAGAGAAATTCAGTGTATTATGGATAAACATCGATTTCCCTACATGCACACTTTGACTTTTGGCAGATTTCCTTATTTTTGCCTTCACTAGATAAAAAGTTGTAAATAAAACAAAGATTTTCAGAGTATGTTTTACAAGAAAACACTATTTCAGTCTTTCTACTTCAAAAATTCATGTTTAATTCAACATGTTACATTCCATTTCTTTGTAATTATTTGTTAAAATTTACTAGCGGTTTTTGAGTAAAAATTATTTCAAAATAAATCCTAAACCATTGTTTTCCAGTGTTGTTTGTATGTTGTATATTTTATTTTCTGGGTACCTTATATACATTATGTTATGTTGATTACGCCCAACCAGGGTTCAAAATGAACAGCTAAAAGATTTGTTGCATCATCAATAATAATAACAGTATAGTAGTAATAATAATAATAATAATAATAGTAATAAAATACTGTTTAATCATTTTAATTATTTATTTATTTATTAACATATACACAAATACACACTTATATAAATGCTGCTGTGTGGTTTCTGAATTATTTAGCTGTTTTTTTAATTGTATATCTAAGCCAAACAGTACAAGTTATTGTGTCACTCGCAGCACGATATAAAGGCAGTCTCTGTGTAAAATGCCACCTCAAAAAAAAGAATATCCAATGTGATTGTGTTTCTGACAGTAGTGACACTCTCGTATTGTGGCTTTAATACTCCTTTCTCCCTTGTTCTTGAGAATACAATCATAATTCTGCTCTTCATTTGAGGAATAGCAGCTCTCTTTGCAGATATTTGTCACATTTCCCATTATATCAGCATTTCATTACCGTTCATTAAAATTCTTCTTTCAACCCTTTCTTATGGGATTGCAAACTAAATGCATTTTAATTTGCTATGGCAGACCCAAATGCCTTTGAATGTCAAAGATTCGGCTTCAGCATGCATACTAAGTTGTGTCTAACAGTAATCACAGTCAGCTAACACAACGGCGAGTCCTAGTGCAAGACAGTCACAGTGCACAAAACATCCAATGTGGACGGCAAGGACAACAAGAATTTCCATGCTGTCAGAACAGGTGGCAACAGCACCTGCTTCCAAACTTTTTAGTAATTTGTCACATTTAGCAGCTGCATAGAAATAAGTTCTGATGTATCCAAAAGCCAGTGGTGGAGGTAACGAATTACAACTACTCACGTTACTGTAATTAAGTAGTTTTTTTCGGGTACTTGTACTTTTTTGAGTATATTTTTAAAGCTGTACTTTTACTTGTACTTAAGTACAAATTAAGCAAAATAATCTACTTCGTTACTTTTAAATCATAGTTTGTTACTGAGTACGCCCACAATTTGAATTGATATTCAAACCTTATTTGACGGCACTTCAGTAGCCAATAAAGTTATCCGATCGTAACGGGACCAATAACAGCCCTGATATCTGAACAGGGAAAGGGAACACTGCAGCAGGTTCTGAAGAGCTGATCAGACGGAGCTCAGCGTAATTTATAGACTCAAAGTTTGGAGACCCTTACGAAAAAGAAGTATATTCAAGTGTGCTATTAGTATACTTCTTTTAAACTAAAAATAGGAAAGTATACTTTTAGTCTACTTTTTATGTACTTCTCAGAAATGGGCTTTATGTACTTCTCA
>NW_015625580.1:5354-8968 GCF_001515625.1 Sinocyclocheilus rhinocerous
CGCGGGATTGCAGGTATTCCGCATAATTTTAATCATTCCCGCGCAAATGTGGCGAGAGCTTTATTGTAACATGAGAACACAGTCATGTAATCGCAGAAAACTGGATGCGAGCTCTCAAATAGGCCTAACTTATACACATGAGCTGCCTGTTCTCTCACTCCGATATTGCTTGTGCGCACGCAGACTGTGTGCAATCGCGATCTCTCCATGCTTTTTAAAGTAGAAATATTTCTCTTTGCTCCTGGATTAAACCTTGTCAAAAGTTATCAACCATTTAGAATAGATCCACGCCTGACGATTAAAATCCTACTTTAAATTTTATTGGCTGTAATTGAAATGCACCAGAATGTCTTTCAACAATCAAAGATGGAACTTTAATTTCTTTACAATGTAAGTTTATGCTAGAAATGTTTTGGAATGGGATATTTGTCTGATTTGTACATATAAATATCCTAGTCTGTCTAACTGCATCACTACATTGTGTACAGTCATTACAGGTCAAAGCCATCCGATGTTCTATTTATCTAAATAAATAGGCCTTACATACTGTATATGGCTCTTAAATCACTGCTTATAAAAATTAAGTGTTGTCATGTTTTGAACACCTCAAACTGAATTGAGGTCATTTGTTTTATCATTTTATTACTGACTGTGCACTTGTCTTTTTTTTGTAAATTCAATTCAGTTTGAAATCAAAAGTCTTGATTTTGTTTTGGGGGTGTACTAGAACAGGCTCTCATACTAGGTTGTTCGAAAAACACATTATTTTTCACATATTTTCCCTTATTACAACACCTCTCTCCCCAGTCTGGCATGAACGGCTCGAATAGTTCCTGTATCAAATGAAGGCCCGCCTTCTGAAATACGAAATGTGTTGTGATTGGTTAGCTGGGCCAGTGTGTGTTGTGATTGGCAGTACTCTGCGCCTGGTCGGGAAATGTCATGCCCCTTACCATAGCCGCCTGCTGCGAGCTTCAGTGTAAATATTGCGTCAAAATCAAATCAATTTGAGCGCGATTTAAACCCGGATGATTGTAACCACTCTAAGTTCGTCTGCCTTGGGAAAGCTAGCGTGTCTCCGACATAGTGATAACACTCGTTGCCTTCTCTAGTGCAGCTCAACCAGGTCTCGTCCCATTCGTCGATATTTGTGATATCACAAATCCCGGAAAATATTCGTTGTAGTCCAAACGGAAAAAGTAATATTTCATGTAATTTTACAGTAAAACTGTATAAAATAATTTTGTTTTTGGAAGTGAAATACTTCACATTTGATGGTTGTTCATTGAAATGTAACATTCATGTTACATCTTATGTTGTAAATTAATGATTGTTGCATTATTTTAGTGTCAAGTGAGTTACCAGGATGGTGTTTTGCATTTGTGTGCATGACATGACACTGTGTGCACCTTCAATATTACTTGTGATGTACTTGTATCTAGCTTTGATTCATGATGGTTTTTGGTGATTGTCCGTGTATTATAAATGTTCAAAAAGATTTTAGTACTTCAAACTATACAGTTTTTACTATAAATATAAGTCCTATTCTATTTTTTATGGTAAAGTTCTGGCAACCATAGCAGCCACTTTTTTAACCATAAATTTCAGATTGTTTGAGTCATTTTGTTCATGAGACAGATTTTCTGGAATCAGATAAAATTTTCACATTTTTTATTTCATTGATTTTGCATGTCACATTTCATCAACAATTTTGCCCATTCTGTGAATGAGATCTAGGACAGCTTGTTTCAAAGATGAAAATATGCATTCTCACCAAATGCATTTTCCAAACCTAGTGTTTATGAAGACTCCAAGCTATTACCAGGCAGACCAGTCCATATTCAGGTTGACAGAGGAACTGCTAGAGTGAAGCTCGGTTTAAAGCAAACGCTCTACAGAGTCACTTTGAAGATCTCCACCGAGAACAGCAGTACCCATTCCAATTAGAGCCCCAAAATGGACTCTGTAATAAAGATAAACAAACCATTTTAAAAAGTGCTGTATATTTGCTTTAACGTGATAAGGAAAGACAAACTGCTTTGTATTTATCTTGATAATTATTTTTAGAACCCTGGGGGAAGGTGCCTGTGTCAGAATCCTTCATTAATTCGGCGCTGTGGCTTGTAAAGTAGTTTTAGTCACTGCAGAGTGAACATGATAAATAAAGCCACAGGTAGCAGTGAGGTAAAGCCCTTTGGATGAGTCTGCGCTTGCTGAAAGCTCTGGAATGCAGCCTCTGCTCACCCACACAATCAAAAGACCTTCAGAACCTCTTCAGTCTGTGTGCCAGACATGTCGAGAAGCGAAAACAAGGGGGACCAGAGACAAATTTTGTCGCACAGCACTTCGCTGTGAAAACATTTTATGTAAGATGTTAAACAGAGCTTCAGTTGAGAAGACTATAACCTTCATTAAAGGTCAAAATCCACAAAACAGAGCTAAATTTGCATTTACTTCGAGAAATGCAGCGTTTCCACACAGCTTTATGACAGCAGGCTGCCTCGGTCTTGGGTGGGCCCCAACCGAGGCACTGAGCCCACAGCAGTTGTGGATGTTAACCATGGAGTCTGTCATCATTTGAGAAGGGCATTGACCCTGGACTAAACACGCATGAACCAGTATTGCTCAAATTCATCCTTGTCAACTGCAATGGATGATGTTTCTGAACAGCCTCTGGTGCAGTGGAGCATCACAGGCCAGACCACAGGAGGACTATACCACTGTTCATTATAACTGCAAAAGTGGAAGGGGGAAAAGCATTGAGTTAAGAGACAATACAGAGCACTGACATACCTATTTAATCTAGTATATATATAAAAAAAAAAAATAAATCGCAGTCTAGTGTATACTATATAAAACCTAAAGAGGCTTCAGGGCCCAACCACAATAATTACGTATGCAGTAACAGATTATTTAGCCCAAAACATGTGTCCAGGCCTCATTCCTTAACCCTCAAAAGAGCAAAACATGGACACCGGTTTTTTTCTTTTCACATCTTTAAGTGTATATATATATATATATATATAAAAAAAAAACAAAAAAAACTGAGGTCTTTGCCTCCTCATTTCCGAACACCACCGCACACCACTGACCAGATGTATGTGTCACTGAGCACCCGCTCAAACCACAGACAGAGTTTGGATTTGTCATTGTCTGCATAGGCATAGTGCTCATATTCCTTTGACTCACTTTTATACTTCTGATACACATGGAGAGATGAAGAGATGAAACACAGTCATGGCCAAAAGTTTTGGCAGTGTCATAAATCGTTTTGCAAAGTTTGCTGCTTCAGTATTTGTTGATTTTTTTCCACGTTTCTATGGTATACACAAAACAACAATAAGCATATAAGTTTTAAAGGCTTTTATTGGCAAAAATATAATAATATTATTATTATTATTGAGTCAATATTTACAGTGTTGACCCTTGTTCTTCAGAACCTCTGCAATTCGTTCTGGCATGCTGGATATTAGCTTCTGGGCCAAATCCTGACTGATGGTGATCCATTCTTGCCTTAGTTCTCAGAGTTGATCACAATTTGTGGGCTTCTACTTGTCCACTCGCCTTTTGAGGACTTGACCACAGTTCTCTATGGGATTGAGATCCGGGGAGTT
>NW_015625580.1:9682-47362 GCF_001515625.1 Sinocyclocheilus rhinocerous
TGAATGGGATCGGTTTAATAGGTTAGTGGACAATCATCCCACTAACCTATTATAGCGACCCCATTCAATAAATTGCAAATGGACACACATCCCACTCCCCATTTATTGAATGGTATAGGTTAGTGGACAATCATCCCACTAACCCAGTGGTCACCAACCTTTTTAGGTCCAAGATCCCTGACCTCGGCCTTTATGAAAGACAAGATCTACCTATTGAAGAATTGATAGAAAAAGACATCCCAGATTGTACTTCAAATTTGAGGCCTTTTACTTCGTATTTTAATTAGTGATGCGCCGGTCATAGCTGATTCAGAATTCAGATTTTCTTTTCTTTCTTTCTTTCATTTTTTTTTTTTTTTAACTAGCAAATTGGATTCTGATACTGATACTGACTTTTAAGCAAATTTATTTATTGGCTATTTGCTTTATAACAAACAAACTGGCTTTAAACAAAAATATCTAGCCATTTGAAATTAGAGGCAACCACTGCATTTTAATCATGTTCTGCACGGGCAGTTGTTTTTGATTTAATCTAGATTAATTTCAGGATTTAAAACAAAAACAGAATGGTCTGACTTTAGGTGTTATTTATTTATTTGCTACATAAAACATCTGCACGAAACAAAAACAGCAGGTCTGAATGAGACGCACTCTCTGACAGGAGGTGGCGCCTATGAACAGGGTTGGAACAACAACCCGCGGAAACAGTGTTAAGTAGCCCAATTCAGCGGGAAAACCGCGGACTTGGCAACACAGTTTATGAACCGACCGCGTTTTCTTGGTTACCGCTGTACACAAAGCAGAGTTGCGCTTTATAGAGAAGAAAATGCCATTGCCATCGAAACTTTTCTGAAGACAGTACCCTTCAGTGATACATTAATATAACCCCATAAATGTAATGCATTTTTGTACTTATTTTACTGTTTTTTTCGGGATCTACTGGGACAGTGATAAGATCTACCAGTCGATCGCGATCGAGGGGTTGGCGACCACTGCTCTACACAATAATCAAGAAACAATGTGAATGAACACCACAACAGTTTAAGCTGCAAACTTTGCAAAACACAAAATTTATGTCACTGCCAAAACTTTTGGCCATGACTGTATGTATTTTTTTTATTTAGGATTTGAAAAAGTGTGCTAGCAAGCTGAAAGTTCAGTATGTTCCAATCTTTCCACTGGGCATTGAAGATCATTTGGAATTGTTCATCTATGATTTATTAAATGGCATCTGCTGTGTGAAAAACACTCTTAAGACCCATGATATCACACTTTTCTGTCATTATCATTATCATATTCATATTGAACCATGAACTTCAAAGAAAGAAAGTTTGCAACTTGCTATTGAGCTGCAAGTGATATAAAGCTACATTTTTATATATTTAAAATTTGGAAACACCATCTACTCCACTATCCCACAACATTACAAGCCTGCAGCTTTCAGTCGAGGTCAATCTGTGACGTTTAGATCTTAGTCTTTAGTCAGGTTAGACACCACATTAAATTTAACTCTGATGAAAGAGAGGCTGTGAGGGACAGACTTACAGTCTTTACAATGGCACACACTGTATAAAGGCATTAGATCACATAATGTTCACCAACTTCAATCAGTATGTTGTTAAACTACATTACAATCCATTGAACACTGCACTTCTGTCCCACACTGCCTTATTTTTATTGCTTTCAAAAATTAAATATGGCTCTACCCTGACTAAAGTCTTTTGGACAAATGTTTTTCCACTATGCAAATTTGCAGGCCAAAGCTCTCTAAACCTAAACTATAACTTTGATTCACATTTGATTGTACAAAAATCTTTGTAGTGCTGGATGAATCAACAGTATTTTTGGTCGATTATCCTGGAAGAGAAAGTCATGACTATTTTAGACTTTAATTTTAAGTGTGTCTAAAAAGTCACTTTAAGCAACTTTTATAAGTACACTAGCATACAGATGACGTCAAAGCTATAGTAGTAGACATGGACTAAAAGCCACAAATCTCATTTTTCATCTCAATTTTTTTTTCATAGAGTCTTTAAGAATTGTTGACTCACTAAGGTCCACTGTTCCATTGTTGCAATATTCTGAAAAGAGCAAGGAACAGTGATGGTGAGTGACAGGCTCAGACAGAGGGAGGAGAGTTCACACAGGGATGAAAGGACACTTACATAATCAGAGGCTGGATCATGATCAGGCAGCGCTCACTCTACCTCACAGCCTCTTCAGCACGAGCTGCTGTCGGAGAACAACTACATAAACATGAAGAACGCCAATTAAATGTGCTGGAAAGGTTAGCACTCCTCAGAGAGGGGGAAAAAAGAGAGACAAAGCCAAGCTTCTGCTGGTGCATTCCTTCTGAATAACTTATCTATTCATTCTGTACTCTGGGAAATATTTATAGAATAAAAAGTTTCCTATGAAGTTTTCTATATTTGATGAGTGCTTTTATAATTCAAAAGCTTAGAGCTATACCACGCTCTCTGAAGATTACCACTGATTGACAAACATGGGCGTGCGAAGGCAAGTAATTACTATTCTCTCGCCGTATCATTTTTGGAGTTATGAACTAGACCCCTATAAAAACACCAGTAATTATCAGTTCCAGGGCTCCCCGTAATTAGCATCCCAGATGTTTCATCACTGATCACAATAGCGGAAAGGATCATTTCTCTCCTTCTATACCTTGCACAATTCCCTTGTGCTTTAAGGGGAGGCGCAGCACAGTGTGCTTGATTGAGACTGTCGAAGCGGCTGAAGTCACTCTGGGTTAAATCTTCTCAGTGGGTCCGTGATGATGCCATATTATTGAGTTTGCTGGAGGAGAGGGCAGTGGAGGGGCAAGAGCCACTGAAATGGAACAGAACATCCACGAACAGCATCTCTCCACAAAATACCACTAATATAAGAGCACATCAGCAGGAGAGGAGAACACTTTCATTCATCTGCCCCTATAATGATGCTCAGAGAAGCATAGAGATAAAATCTCCATTCTTACTAAAAAGAATGTCGCTATAGCTAAGCTATAAACTACTATATTGAAAACAATTAGCTAAGATAATCTATAAATGTTACCCTACAGAAAATGGAAAAGTACCTTGCAGTTACTGTTATAACTGTAATTAATAATATTAATGTGTGATATATTAAATATAGTAAGATGTGTTCATGTCAAATCTTTAAATAAGATTAAAAACATTGTCTGTTTGTTGAGAATGTGATATTACCTCATACATGTCAAAACGCTTTTACAGGAGTATTTAAGAGAGTACTGTATACAAAAGCTTGTGACTTTGATTATTAAGACCAGTTAGACCAGGGGTGTCAAACTCAATTCCTGGAGGGCCAGAGCCCTGCAGAGTTTTGTTCCAACCCAGCTCCAACACACATACCATGTAGTTTTCAAATAAGCCTGAAGACTTGATTGGTTGGCCCTTCAGGAATTGAGTTTGACACCCCTGAGTTAGACAGATCACTGAAAAGAATGACTCAAGTCTTTGTCAAGACATTGCTTGTTCTGATTCTAAACAGCAGATCGATCGGCACTGCAGGAAGAGAAAGCAGTTTGTTCGGACATTCCAAGTGAAAGTGAAAAACCGAATCCCTTCAGGAAAAACCCTCCTGTGAGATCGTTAATGAAGGATTAATGCAATTAAACTTCTAGGAAGTAATTTGAATCATGTGATCCTGTTGGTGCATCCTGGCTATTCATTTGAACACTGAGGTAATTTATTCAACAATTCACCTGAGAAGTGAACCAAATGAAACCGAACGTGAAATATGCCTTAATTATTTAGACATTTTTATGTTTATTGGTTTTTACCAATCGGCAAATGTAGAAATAGTAAACATTTGAAATACATTTTCAGGTCTATTTGACACAAAACCTATTTTCAACAACATCTTTTCATCATTTAAGAGTTGGAAGTTACCAATATAGCAGTGATGTACAGTGTGGCCAAGTCCACAGAATTGGGCTACTTTTACACTGATGCCACTATTTGAAGCGACACCCTCTCCCTGGATCACAATTTTGGAGCAATTTTGATAGCAAATTTCCCCCTGAACGCAATTGGGCTAATTTTGAGTAGCAATTGGGCTGGTTTTATTACGCAGACCAGGCAAGACTGGCGGCATATAACATTGTGTAGGATACGCTTAAATGTGGGCATCAAAGGTTAAAGGGGTCATATGATGTTGCTAAAAAGAACATTATTTTGTGTATTTGGTGTAATGAAATGTGTTTATGCGGTTTAAGGTTAAAAAAACTCATTATCATTATTGTTTTTCCTCTATGCCCACTCAGTGGGGGCATAATTATGGATTATAATGACTTATACTGTCTTTTTACGCGTTGCGTTGCATCGCGCTGCATAAACATAAAACCATGTCTGCATTTGTGATCGGAGAAATGACAAACAACAAGTACTACTCTACACTGCCCAAAAAACTCGCGTTTGAATCGTCAGTGGCAAATTCTTTAAATATAAAAAATGTACTTACAGTCTGTGAGTCAGAACAGCCGGCATTGTAGTCTACTCTACCAGGATCAGGAAACAGTCCTCCATAAAATGTGCTGCACACATCTGAATATTTGGGTTGAACTGTTCTGGAACAGTGTTGTAAATACAACTTAACCACTGATTTCTAGTTGTCTCCTCTTTTGGAAGACCAAACAAAGTAGTTTTGCTTTCACAACGGATAAGCGTCACACACCGCGGCCTTGAGTGAGCTACTTGAGTGAGACTACTGAACAGACATTTAGAAGTTGATTTTAAAATGCAAAGTATTGAAAATAAAAATAAAGCTCTGTAAACACTTGCATTTTTACAACAATATAAGTGTGTCCTATCAGGTAATGAAAAGTTCTACACACACTTGTGGTCTTCATGCTCACTTGAACACTTGGCCCAAATACAGGAAATACGTCATATAAATAGTCGAGTGGTCAAGTGCAAAGACCGCAAGTGTGGGCATTTGGACCAGGGGAACATTACTACAATACATCACGTGTCATTCATCAGTGAGAAAACTTAAAAAAAAAACTATAGTACAGTTAGTAACAGTACTACAATACCAAGAAGGAAGGAAGGTCAGATTGTTGATGTTTGCCTGCCATTCTCGCTCTGTTTGCACAGCGTACGTGAACGCACTGATGACGTATCCTGTCTGCGCGAACAGGGTGCGCAGAGGTATGCAAATACATATGTTGACAGGCAGGTAGGAAAGCCTATTTTGGCCGAACATTTTGATTGGACGAACATTCTTGGTCTTCCACTGAATATATAAATACATATAAATACATGTAGACCACTTAACCTAATAATTGCTATCGGGATGTGAAGAGACTTTCAACCAGCATAACAAAAACATTTTCTGAAGACAATCACCTATTGCACCTTCAATCAGCTAATTATGTTAACAACAATCCTCAACATTATTGATCTATTTTTGGAACACAGAAAAAAATGCAGTTTTATAAGAGAAGTATATATAATATAATATAATATAATATAATAAATATATATTAAAAAAAATCTCATTTAGAGAATACTGCACCCACATCTTTACTGCTGTACTATTTAAAAATGTTACGTTTAACGCTATAC
Organism: Sinocyclocheilus rhinocerous; assembly: GCF_001515625.1. Classification (NCBI taxonomy): domain Eukaryota; kingdom Metazoa; phylum Chordata; class Actinopteri; order Cypriniformes; family Cyprinidae; genus Sinocyclocheilus; species Sinocyclocheilus rhinocerous. The sequence goes on from NW_015625580.1 coordinate 15,286, forward strand.
GCACTACTTAATCAATATAGTTTTACTAAGAAGCTACAATACATGCTACCACCTCACTATTGAGAAATACAGTTCAATTAATAGCATTGCTACTTTTAGCAACGCTGCTGCCTATTCACTATTCAGTCTCCTATGCAGTGTGTTGCAAATATGAAAAGGTAAATGAACAAGCTGTTCCTGGTTTCAGTTTTTCTCTATGCATGCTAGACGTTCATGTGCTCACAGCGAGTGAAGCCCTCTCCTTCCACACCACGTCTGTGACTGTACACAGGACGTGTGGAAGATCCCTGGAACCTCTATAATAACTCTCCCGGCTTCATTAGCTCCAAGCGGGCCCACATACTTGTTTTCATTAAAACAGGAGATTGCTTTTTAAATTGTTTTACCTCTATAAGACAGGACAGCAGGATCACTTATCACAATTAAAGAAAAGAAAAAAACGCATGACTCTCCCTCTCTCTCCGCATCTCTGTAAGCAAGTGCTACCAAATCCAATAAATCCTTCGGTCATGCATTTCTCCTAAACGTTCTCTAAGATCCAATGAATGAAATAAATATCAGACGCTGGGCCTTTGTCTTTTTTTCTTCTCTTCTTCAGAATGAGAGTGTTCTCTGTGGAGGAGAATATCGCTGCACTTTGATGTTTACCATGTGCGAGAGAGCAAATTGTTTTGCAGTTAATTAGGGATCTTCTTTAAAAGGGAGAACAAACAGCACAAGGAGAGAACACTAATTGAGGAGGAACAAAACGAATTCAAATCAATAGCGGCTTTTCTCCATTTGTTTGCTCGCTGCACGGGGAGTTCCTGGAAGAATTGAGGGGCATTTAGGGGGGTGGGGGAAGTGGGAGGGAAGCCACCGCTGGGATATAATGCACGCTAAAACACACCATGCACCCAACACCGCTTTAATTACATCCCTTACAAAAAACGGGAGAAGGGGCACGTCTGCTGGTCTGTAAATCTCACTGCAGGGGCCTGGTAGGGTGTCATTAGAGGATGGATAGGGGGCCGTTGCACAAGGCCCACACACCATGCGCTGTGATGCTGAAAAGAAACGTCGCCTGGATAGTATAGTTGTGCGGTTACATTATGTACAACAAGAGAGATTGGTATTATATAGTATTTAAGAATTGAACACACATGAACTTGAGCAAAGTAGATACTAGTGGGAAACTGAGAACTTTCTTTAATGGTGAAGTTTGTTACTCTTATCTTATTGTTCATTGGCTACTATAAATATGCCATTCATGTGTTTATCTCCCTGAGAAGTGTAAACATTGAGGCTCCCAGGCACCATCATACACATTTAGAGTGGTCCGCTCAGATCTGTCAATCTCATTCCAGCTCAATCAGTAGCGAGAGTTTGCGGCATGGCTATGGTAGCAGGCTGAGCCAGAGGGTGTTTAGCCAGTTAACATGGCTGACGTGCTACATGGGAAAATAAATTTTTAGTTTGGTTACAGAGATTTGGTTACAGAAGTGCAAGCCAAAATTCAAAGACTTGCCAAAATACAGAGAGAGACAACAGGGTAAAACAAGATGGTGGAATTTGATGGAATATTTATGTTTCATTTGAGACGCTGAACTTGTGGAGTTTGTTCATGAGAGGTTAGCTTAGTTTTTGCCACACTTGCTAGCTCTTTACCTCTTAACTGTCAAACCTCAGATAAGATGGTAAGATTTTGTACGAATAATAATAATTATATGGGTGTGAATGTGATGAGTCTTAGGGGGCGTTTGCAAAGGTTGTTTGAAAATATGCTTCATTTTTATAAACCCGCTAGGCGACACTAGTAGCATAGTTCACTTTAAACTCAGAGTTTCAGAGTTTGGGGTGTGTCAGTGAGAAAATATGACAGACACAATTCCCCTTATTTTGCAATGTGGAAGTTATTTTCTGTGAGTGTTCGAGACTTCTGACAGAGATGGTCTTATTAGGAATGGGCGAATCGATCCTGAAGTATCGATATATCGATACAGATGCAAGTAGCGAAAGTATCCATACTAAAATACAAAATATAGATACTAACATGCTTTATTTACCAGTGACTTTGTTTATTTAACAAAAAAATTAATGCGTACAATATGCATTGAATTGGACAAATAACCTGTGTCAGTGAATAATTGTGTAGGATATAACTATTTTCCTGCTCATCTGAACACACGCAAATGTTGCAAGACAGAACTAATCATCCATCACAGAGAACGTTCACTCACTTCTGACAGTGCATTCAAACAGGGCTGCGTTTCCCAAAAGTATCTTAAAAAACCATTGATGCTTCAGGGAACGACAGCCCAGAACAATGAGGACAGAAAAAACATATAGAAAAAACATTTTTAAAAAATCGTTTGAGTTATTTCACAATAGACCAATTGAAATTGTAGCCTACATAGTTTGTGCAATTACATTTATTTAAATTTGAACGCTCATATTGATCATGTTCTATTCTGTAATGTTAAATAAACATACACTGCCCCTACGGTGGCCGAGAGAGCTCAACGCGCTGCAACTTAAGAAAACACATGCAAATTGAAAAAACACCAGCAAATTAAGAAAACATCTTAAAAACATACACTGCCAGAATAAAAAGGTTGCATTTTATGTGTGCAACAGCCTTTAACTGGCAGTCCCTTATGGAAATGAACCATGGTTTTACTGTAGTTCAACTATAGTATTTGTAGATTTCCATGGTTAACACTACAGCAAACAAATTTTAACCATGTGTAAGTATGCATGCCTTACTAACCTTGCGGCTCTGCTTCTGATTCATTAGCCACTAAAGGTAAAAATCTAGAGGAATAACAAAGTGTGGTAAATGGTAAAACTATTTCGTTACACACCACTGTGTTTGTAATTACAATACACTGAAATAATAAGATAAGAAATACCTGTTTCCAATATCAAGAAGCATAATGAGCTGTTTTGTACAGCTAAAAATAACTGGAAAGGGATGCCACTGGAAGCCTTGCACATACAAGTTAAAAATAAGGTGGATAGATGCAGTGTTTATATTGATAGTAAATTTGTAAAATTTAATTAAATATATATTTTTTCATTTACAATAAAGCTACCTTGTTGCATATACAAAATACAATAGTATCGTACAGTTATCATAAAATATCTAACAATTACATTTACAACACCTTCATAAATTGATTTAGCAGAAAAGCAGAAACACACCCAGTGTACATTCTTTATTCATAATTTAGGCAGAGTATTCATATTTTTAAGCAGAGTTGCTGCATTTTTTTTTGTAGAAAAGATACATTGCCATCTAGCTCCGACCAAAGTGACTTGAACGTAATTACAACTTCCCAACTCGTACTTGAATGCACAATTCGTATCTGTTGTGGATGTGCCGAGCGTTAAAAATAAGGTGGATAGATGCAGTGTTTATATTGATAGTAAATTTGTAAAATTTAATTAAATATATATTTTTTCATTTACAATAAAGCTACCTTGTTGCATATACAAAATACAATAGTATCGTACAGTTATCATAAAATATCTAACAATTACATTTACAACACCTTCATAAATTGATTTAGCAGAAAAGCAGAAACACACCCAGTGTACATTCTTTATTCATAATTTAGGCAGAGTATTAATATTTTTAAGCAGAGTTTAAAAAAATCATGCTGCATTTTTTTTTGTAGAAAAGATACATTGCCATCTAGCTCCGACCAAAGTGACTTGAACGTAATTACAACTTCCCAACTCGTACTTGAATGCACAATTAGTATCTGTTGTGGATGTGCCGAGCTGATTGCACAAGTAAGTGGGGAGGATGTATGGGAATTTCTCTCAAACTGTATGCTGATAAATGACTTGTGGGATGTAGTCATTATGAATCTTATTATTCCATAGCAAGCTTTACTTTGCTGTCTTGTCTTCGTCCATTCTCTTTTTTAAAGGGGTCATATGATGCGATTTCAAGTTTTCCTTTCTCTTTGGAGTGTTACAAGCTCTTGGTGCATAAAGAAGATCTGTAAAGTTGCAAAGACTAAAGTCTCAAATCCAAAGAGATATTCTTTATAAAAGTTAAGAGTCAACCACGCCTACCTAAAACGGCTCGTTCTAACACGCCCCCACACTGTAAACCCGAACAGTACTACTAACTTATAAAGATTAAGAACACTGCAATTAAAGTCTGTTAAATCGTTGATGCAACTTATAACAATTGCATTTTCTGATAATATTTCCGTCACACGCTTGAGGTATTCGGTCAATCACAACGCACTGGATAGCTGGCCAATCAGAGCACACCTCACTTTTCAGACCGATGAGCTTTGTAAGAATCGCCGCGTTTCAGAAAGGCGGGGCATGGAGGAGAAACAATAATGTACAGTATGTGGAAAATAATGTGTTTTTTTAACCTTAAACCGCATAAACAAATTTCATTACACCAAATACACAAAATAATGTTATTTTTAGCAACATCATATGACCCCTTTAAGGCCAACTTCGGTCCTTCAGATGGCAGAATCTTTGTCATGGGGGATGATTTTAATTGTATACATATAACTCTAAAGGGGGTGAAAACAAAAAATAAAAAAGGAAGAGAATAAAAAAGATCAGAACACAGCAGTCCCAGACAATGCCTTTGAGGCACATAATGAGCTGTTGTCAAAGGCAAATAATTTCATTAGCTGTCACAATGAAAGCTACACCAAAAATGCACACTCAGCACCGAGCCTCAGAGAAAGCACCAAGATGACATTTTGAGAATGAAACCTTCATATTCTCATTCACACACATTATAGCATCATAAAGATTTTGACAGGAAGAGGAGAATTGGGGTAATTGTTCTCATTCTTCTTTATACCGTTTTGTTTTGTCCCAGTCCGGAGTGCTGGACGCGGGTGAGGGAGATCTTCTTGAATGATCAAATTATGTGGGAATAATTTGGCCAGGGGAATAATTTGTGTCCACAGATTGCCCATGACTCTGGTTGCATCGTCTCATTTCCCAAACATGAATTTTGGTGGCTGATAAGATGGGACATTTCTTTGGCAGATAGCATCTTGCGCTTAGTAAAATGCTTACAGGGGCCACAGCATCTCACATGCCTGCAAATACTGTATGTTTTATGTGAGTCATCCAAATATTTATACCTCAAGTGTGGAGAACACACACATACACACACACACACACACACACACACACACACAATGTACTGTTTTAAATCTGCAGGGCCAATTTAGATGGACTCCTCATTGAACCCAATGTTAACAAGAAAATTGTGTATTTTATTTGTGATGAGAAATGCTAAAGTTCAGCTTAAGTGCAAAATATTTAATAACCTTTTAGACAAATTGTCAAACTTTTCTATTTACCTTTTAAGCTACAAAAGAAGGAAGCTATTTACTGTTAAAAAAAAAGATTATCTTTAAAACAACAAAACCAAAGATAGATAGAAAGAAAACTATAAAATATCTCTAGTCGTTCTCTAAATGTTCAACAATCCAAACAAACTTTACGATTATAAATATGAGGAGATTTTTTTTAAATAAGCACCAGAATGAGCTACTTGATGTCCATTAAGGATATATTTTCAATTTGATAGTCAGAATTGCAAATATGTAAATTGTGATGTCTTGTAATCCAGGGGGGTTTAAACTGTTTGAGGCCAAGGACCCCAAATATGCAAGGGTCCCACTTTGTATAATAAATATAATATAATATAATATAATTGAGGAAAAACACAGAATATTAAAAAGTTAATATATTTTAAATGTTATTTTCATATATAATATTTAATAATATAATGAGAATAAACACTGAATATTATGTGACATTTATTATAAATATTAGACAATTATTAACAACACCAAATAACTGGATCTTACATTGTCACGGTTCTAAAGCCAGAGCCACAGACTCCCCATAGAGTCCCCAGACCACAGTTTTAGACTCTGTTCTGTTCAACACACACACACACACACACGTCATTCACACAGGAACCAGGCAAAAAACACAGGTTTACATTGAATATCTGTATTATAAATATAACATATTACATATTCTCTCATAAGTACATTAATAAGTTATAACTTTAATCGTTTACCTAGTGTCTCATCCAGTATCTATGTGTTTGTGGCTTCCAAGACCTCGCATCCTTTATCCCTGGAGCTGACCTCGAAGTCATAAACTGTTCGGCTGGCAATTAAGCAGACACTCAGTGCCTTTAAGCTCGCCAAATTCTCCCTCTAAATCACCTCGCGCTCACCCCACGCTCCACGGTGTCAACTGATATATGCCTTTTATTTCTCTTTTTGATAATTGTCTGATCGATACGTGGCAGCTTAACTTTCTATGGAGCGGACAGGTCTCGGACAGCATTATGGGATAGCACTATCAGGCAGCCACACGCTGAGTATAAAATGAAGGCTAGTGACACTAAGCCCAATCAAAACACTGCACTATTCACCTCACAGAGACAGCACCGCTACACACAGCACTAGAGAGGTTAGGATCTGTAGAAGAGTGGGCAGAACAGATCAATCCAACTCCGCTTATTCAGGAGAGAGAAGACTATCGATCTATGTGTATCTAATCTCAAAATCGTTTTCATTAGAGGTTTTACCAGGGATCTTGGACACATGAAAATGTTTACATACTTAAAAAAAATAAAATTAATAAAAAAAATAAATAAATAAACCAAGATGATGCAAGGGACAAATTACATGCATGTGTAGTGATAATAAATCTGAACATGCAAAACCTTAATAATGGTATACCTTTATCTTTTAAATGAATGAGAAGGTAGCTAAGAAAAACGTTTTCTTTTTTTTTTCAGAAAGTGCTTAGTTACATTATTTACACAAAGCCTATGAGTCATCAGTGCACATAGGTGGCGGACTCGAATCACATTGCTATATACGACTGATCTAGACCAAGCGTTCGGAAATGCAAGTATGATTTTTCTGTGATTGAAAACCAGAGTCTTTTCACCTGAATGATAGATACATCCAAAAGTATTATGCCTAGAGGATAAACAAACTATTGCAATCATGCAAATTAAGCATTTGAAATCACAGGGATGCTGAAGTCCCTTGGAAAATGGCACATTGTGTTTCCTACACGGTGCATAGATACACAGTTATGTACTATTTGAATTCTGTATTGCAAGATGGCATCAACTGCGTTTGATCTATCTGGCTGTTTCTAATCCTCATCGTCAAGGATATGAACTAGTAGCTTTACAAATCTCCACTCTCCCCAAACCCAGTGATATGAATCCTTCCTGAAATACAGCGTTACGAATGATAATGACATTTTCACTTTGCAACCATCTTGAAATTTTTTTCTTTCTTCTTCCCTCTCCCTGAATGTCACAATAGTGAGGACACTTCTGCCAGGGATTCAGCACTTCGCACAGGCTGCACGGGAGCGCCGGCTCAAGTCATGTGTGGGAGGTAATAATATTTTGGTATAATGGGTTTAAGCCAGTGAATTAAACATTAGCTCAGCTCAAATAGAGACCAAACAGTGGGGAAAATAATGAACCGCAAATAAATAATTGAAAGCGGCATTGTTGTTTTTCAAATTGCTCACTTGGGGTTAGTCGTGTTTGTTCCTCGTTTGTTGCATAGGCCACGTTTACCGTCATATAAACACCAAACACTGAGTGCAATCTCGTGAAGCTGGGGGGTTACAGGCTCTCCTGAAAGTGTGGAAGCCAGGAAGAGGGAAAGGTTTGACTTGTGGTGCGACAGATTGGCTGAATTCTGGCCCCTTGGAAACATGTCCAAATACCGCACAGCTATATACTGAGGTGATCCACCTGAGCCCTTTGGTAAAATCCTGTTACAGTAATATGAGTGAGCTTTCACGACCCTGAGCATACATGTCACAGACATACAGGCAGACAGAGAGATACACGACCAGCAGTCTCTAGTACGTTTGCTCGATTAACCCTGAGCGGGATTGACATACTCCGGGTTGGTGTAGGAGAACCCCAGGAACTCATCCTGGTCCAGATTCATGATAAACAACTTGTCGGTGGGCGTGAGCTCAATGGCCATTTTAGTGAACTCCCGGTCAAAGTTGCAAGTATCTCGGCTATTTCGCTGGAAAAGAGAAAGAAGAGGGGTGTTAGCTGTATTTAGAACAATATAGTTTTAAAGGTGGGGTAGGCGATTTTTCAAAAACGCTTTAGAAAACTGATTCGGGCCGAGTAGCAAAACAAACTTGTGTGGACTCGCATCCAAGCAACCGTTGAAAATCATTCGAAATTTGTGTCAATACGTCATAAATAGAATGCAGCAGCAATTTTCTGTCGGGGATTTGTCGTGTTGTGCCGCGCCGCATCAAGTGTAGACCATAGATATGTATATATATCTATGGGGTAGACAGCATCACTGATTATAATGAGTTCTGAAGTAGGACCTGTGTAAATATCGGATCAGCTTTCCAGCGCTGGAGAGAACTGAAGGAGCGGGAAGGCCTGCGATCGGACGCCAAGGTTGCTTTGTTTTTTCTTGATAGGTAAATAACACCGTGTCTGCGCCGCAACAGCTAAAGTCTGTCTAGTACAGTGGACTCGCATCCAAGCAACCGTTGAAAATCATTCGAAATTTGTGTCAATACGTCATAAATAGAATGCAGCAGCAATTTTCTGATTTCAAATGTCAACATTGGCTACCAGAAATCGCTTACCCCACCTTTAAAGTCTTCAGATCTTAAAGGGATAGGTCACCTTAAAATGCCAATTCTGTCATTATATACTAGTCTGCATGTTGTTCCAAACCTGTTTGATGTCATTGTTTTCTAGTGAAACACAATGGAAGACATTTTTGAAGAATCTTAATGCAGCTTTTGCCATATGGCCAAATCTGTCACGCTCCAAAAAGCACCATTAAAAAGCATCACTCATATTGTTCAAGTCTAATCAGATATCAATAACATCAAACATCATTTTCAGGTGTCTTGTAACAAAATGATGTTATGATGTCAGATCTCCACTGTAGACACCGTAGTTGATTTGAGAACTGCAGTGGAGAGGAATGAATAACAACAAAGTGACTTGATATATAGCAAATTTAATAAAGTTATTGTGGGACTTCAAAATACTTGGATTATAACAAATGATATTTTTTGGAGCTTGACAGCACATGGTCATTATGGACTGCCATATGGAGAAAAAAACTACACTACTGTTGAAAAGCTTGGGGTCTGTAAGATTTTTTGATGTTTTTGCAAGAAGTCTCTTATGCTCACCAAGTCTGAATTTATTTGTTTAAAAATACAGTATAAACTGTAACAATATTTCACAATAATATTAATATTATTATAATGTAAAATAACTGTTTTCTATTTTTTATTTATTTTAACATGTAATTTATTCCTGTGATGCAAAGCTGAATTTTCATCAGTCATTACGCCAGTCTTCAGTGTCACATGATCCTTCAGAAATCATATGCTGATTTTCTGCTCAAGAAACATTTCTTATCATCAATGCTAAAAACAGTTGTGCTACTTAATATTTTTGATTGAAAAAAAAGCATAAAATATAAACATACATATATATATATATATATAAATATATTCATAAAAAATATCAGCATATGGCTTTGGATTAATATGAGACATGTAAATAAAGACAGAATGTTAATTTTCGGCTGAACTGTCCCTTAAAAAAACACAATTATCCACATTAAATAAGAAGCTGAAAAGTAGACTCTAGGCAAACGCCCAGCTGTGTTTAAAGGCTGAAGAGGAATTATGTGCCAAAGAAGAAGGGATTCCACTTCAGGAGAAGAAGCTATAACACGCAAGCACTTAAAAAGACGCCGAGGCCACTGATGAGACTCATATCTCACTGACAGTCCCCATCCAGAACTGCTGTGGGAGACGGCTCACTGCATTGACACACTGTGCGCTACCGTTTCTTTTATGAGATGCTAAAGCGTAGGCACTGCCGGCCTTTCTTTTTTACTCTATATGCCTCTCTCTCTGTCTCTCTCTGCAAGAGGAGTCTAAATGAAAGGGGCAGACGGTTTGTTAGGCCCACAGGCCTGTTCTTACTGGGAGAATTCCTCTCTGCTGCGCTACTGCTGCTGTGGCCTTGTGTGCCAGCGCGCCCGAGGGAAGAGCCAGCCTGGCTCAGAGGACACATTCAAAAACACAGAGTGGGAGGACGGCAAGGGAAAGAGACAGACTAAAAGAAAGAAAGGAAGGAGGTAAGGTGGGTCAGAGTAAGCTAAGCTAGAGAGGGATGGAGGGAATATGACAGAAGGTGTGGAAGAGATGGAGGGGATGGAGAGAAAAAAAACAGGGGGAAAAGGAGAGAGGACTGGGCCTTCTCTGGGGCTAGACATTGTTAATGCACTGCTTGGCAATGTAAATCCATGAAGGCAAAGGAAAAGCTAGCGTGGGGGGAAGGGTTGCACTCAATATGCTAAGCATCAATGGAGCAAGAAAGCTTCGGCGACGCAAATACTGCGTACCAATTCACAAATGTACACACAGTCTTGTAGAAATGTGTTTGATATAGGATAGTGGGGCTGTCATCTTAAAATATAGGGGAGAAAAAAAATATTTCTGAATGAATGCCACTACATTGCTGTGTTCAATAAAGTCAATATGGAAGCCTGTTTCTGCCTCAGAGTAAAATAAATAAAAAATACATAAAAAGTAACAGATTTTCTCATACAATTTTGTTCTCACAATTGCAACTTTGTATCTCTTGCTTGTGAGTTGTCCTCATAATTGCATCTTTACATCTGAGCACTGTGACTTTCTTATAATTGTGCATTCCTATCTCACAGTAATTTCAGCCTTTTATCCCACAGTCGTGACTATTTCTCATAATTGCGCCTTCATACCTCACTATTTTGACTTTTTTCATAATTTTGGCTTCATATCTCAAAGTTGTTACTGTTTCTTATAATTGCAACTTCATATCTCATTATTTTCACTATTTCACACATAACTGTGCATTCATATCTTGCAATTGTGACTGCTTCTCATAACTGCAACTTTATATTTGACTGCAACTGCAAAGCCGTAATTGTGACTTTATATCACACAATTGTGAATACTTCTTGTAATATCAACTTTTCTCACAATTATGGCTACTTCTGGTAATTGCTAATTTATATCTGACAACTGCAACTTTATTCATAATAATTGCAAGACCAATAGTATAACTGAGACATGCGACTAATTTTTTTATTATTATTGTTTTTTTTTTTTACTCTGAGTAAGAAATGGGATTACGTAAGTCAGCATGACTCTACTTACTTTCTTATTGCATGTTCCTGGTTGTGTGCACATTATTCTGAACCAAAATATTTTTTGTTTCATAATCTTTAATCAAAATGCAATAACTTGCTCTTATTTTGAAATGATGTTCCCTTTTTTTGCCAATGCTGCAGGCAATTCCAGAATTCTTTCTTGATGAATATTCTGTTTCACTTGAAAATATGTCACGTTCTGGAAGTAAAATTGCTTGCAAAAGGCAGTTCACACCGACTTTTAGACAACAAAAGAATAGAGAATAATCACAGAGAGTAGAATAGAGAGAGCACAGAGAATAATCATGGTGGCCCAATATATATATATATATATATATATATATATAATTTCCACCTAAATAATTCAGCTTTCTGGTCAATGGTGGGCCTGAGGGAATTGTGGGAAGTGCAGAGTTGTTTTAGGCAGCAAACGCTCGGTATTAAAGAAACATTCAGCACGTTTTGAAGACAATAAACCAAAAACGACAAGGCAGTGTGATCTCTTTTTTCAAGGCAATGAACACAGCACCTTAAAATGACAAAGAACAGGGACAAGTCGCTTTCAGGTGAGCAAGACAGAGAGGGATGAGAGTGCTGTCAAAGCACAGTGAAAATAATTTACACACGACCAGGATCACAGATGCAGAGCAGACACATGACTCCAAATATTTGTATGCAGATCACATTAAACAAGAGAAAACTGGGGGAGAGAGACGGTCCAGAAGAGCGTTTGAGATCTCCTGGCACCCCACACATGGATAAAAACAACTCCAGACAGGAAGAATACAGTAGACAGGAGGAAGATATATAATACAACAACAGAAGCACATTTCCTACCTTATGTCCATCTGCTGGTTCAAGCACACCACAGCACAGCGAAGCACACAAGCCACAACTCCAGAGTGATGGCCACTAGATTACCTGGGCTCTCAAGAGCCAAACAGTTCAGAGAAAAATGGCACTGGGCATTGGCATGGAAACCTCAGGACTGTAGGTCGATGCAGAATGACTAGTTTTAATTCTAGTAATTATCCAACAGAGTTAATGAGCCTATAAATCTGCCCATTGTTGCACGGATCCATGTAAAAGTGTGATACACTTTAAGATACAGTGGGGTCCAAAAGTCTGACAGCCCTCAAGCCTGGGATGCCAAATTTAATTTAACTCTAGAAATAAATAAAAAGTTTCTGAATTTTAAAAATGTAAAAATAATAAATATATGAATTAATAATATAACAATTAAAAAAATTCTAATTATAATAAAATAGAAAAATATTTAAATTAAAAATTTAAATCAGGAAATAACAGTTTTAGAACTGTGAAACAATAAATAAATAAACAAAAACAAATAAAAATATTAGTTATAATAAAATAAAAAATTAAATCTAGAAATAAAAGTTTCAGAATTGTAAAACTTAAATGCATTATTAATATAAAAAATATTATAAAATATTATAGTAAAATGTACATATATAATATATTAACTTACATTTTTTTTTGCACTATTCTTAGGTCATTAATAAAATAAGTGAACTCTTAAGCTGATAATATAATTTGTAATTTAAAGCTGTTAAATTTGAATAATCCAAATTCAAAATATTTTCACTTATGTCATAGTCTTCAAAGCGCTAAAATATGACATTACAATTAGCATCACTCATAAATCCACATTTAGATACCTAAATTGGCAATTGACCTTTGGAGGTATGTTGGCACAGGTGTAGTGCTGGGTACCAGGAACTGAAAAAATGTGTAAACTGTTAACATCAGAATGGATATAACAGATCAAAGAGCGTAAAAAGAACATCCAACAAAATATTTGTCATCCTGAAGCGTCACTAAATGATAAATGACACTAATTAGAGATGAATGATGGTCCAAAATGGTCTCAGTTGACAGGAATATCCATGCTAGCTTGCCATGCTAATGCAGGCCAGTGCCATTCTGTGTTGATTAGATACAGGTCTGTTTGACAAGATGAGACTAGCACGGGCGCAATGAGCAGCTCAGTTCCCATAAACAGGCTATGATACATGTGGACATATAAGATAGTGGTGGATGACAGCGGAACAAGGGACTTCGGCACATTGAGAATACCAGGATGAGACGTTTGTACCGCAGCAGAGCCCTTCTGAATTTATCGCCCGTGGTTTCATACAGATATATAGCAGAGATGGGGTTCGAGATACATGCTGTACCAAAATCCCAGAAGGGAACGATAATAATAATTAAAAAAAAGCTCTCGGGAAGGAGAGAAAAGACGAGAGACACCCCGCTTTAAATCCAAGGTGTTCATTTTGCCAGGCTTTAATTCCAGTCGTGATTCTGTCATTTTGTGCAATACTAAGGTAGAGCTTTCTATAAAGGAGCGGATTAGCGGCGAGCTGATGTCAGCGCAAGAAGAGAACAGCAGTATCAAACGCTGACCTGTTTTCAGCTGATAAGCCGCACACACTTTGTGCTAACCGACTCATTTAATTTGAGGCTGCGACATTCAGAATTAATTAATACTCTTGTGCGGAGCGCCAGACTCAACTGTGTACTGCATATATGTAAAAACAAGTTTGAAAGATCTCTGAGACCCCCATGCTGATTTTGACGGTGCTACTTACAAAAGCAGGCCAACCAGCACTCCCAATTTTCATAAAAAATGTTCGCAGCATGTTTAATACGGCATATAAAGTGTCTCTCTAGTTTTCACCCACCCCTATGCATGTTCTTCCTATATGTCATTGGCTGAATGGTGGTGGAACAGGATGAAATGTTCTCATGTTAAGTGGCAGGCATGAAATATGCATAGCTTAACGTGCTGCACATTGTCAACGATGCTCTGAGCAAATTGACAAGACTTCCTCTGCCATGCGGTTCAGAAACGCATACAAATAATGCTTTATGTGATCGAATTAAATGTCACATCAGGGTCTTAGAATAGAAAACCGTCTTTTGTGTTTCCAGAGTTCATATTACAGCCAGGTATGCTTGAATTTCATGGTTATATACACTCAAAATTGCAATGAGGGAAACAATGCAAAACCAAACAAATGCTATTGATGTTTCAGTTTTATTTAAGTGCATACTTGTGTTTTTTTTTTTTTTTGTGGAAAATACTTTGGCACAAGAAAAGCATTGAGGATGTATGAAGCAAAGCACACAGAAAGGTCAAGAGCACTCACTAAAACACTAGGCTAGTTCTCTGTAATTCATGCACAAAGCTTCTATGCACATTTTATGGTATAGAAAACACAAAAATCCCCTTTTTCTTTTCTTTTTATCTACAATACTGACCACACAGAATTCATAACATTTAAGAACATTTGACACATTTTATTTGCTTAGATTATTTTAAGACACTTAAAAAAATATCAAAGCCCTACACTAAACTGCTTGCTATATTTTTGGCGACAAACGCACAACATTTTTTTTTTGTCCTTTGTTTTTGTTTTAACCCAAAGTGTCTTATCCCGCAAACAACATTTTTCTATAACATATCTGGAAACCTCATATGAGAAGCCGTTTTAGAGAGGTTATCCCTTCCCTGAAATCCTATGATGAAGATATGATATGAAGCCCCAGTGGTTTCCAATAAAAGCCACTGGCCGCTAGTCAGCACGGATAACCGCTCAGGGAGCTCTGATGTCTGAGGATCTGACCCGTTTCTGTAGATGTGTGGCTCTTGTGGCCTTTCCAGTTCCATTTAGTGATACGGTATCTGTTCCACACAGGGACTTCGCTGCTGTTACCACCGACATAAACAGTGCTCACGTTTCTAGATCTACTGTTGTATCTGAGTCGTCAGCATGCTAAATTAGGACACCGTATTAAAGCACTGACCAGCCCGTGGTGTACCCATTAACACAACAACAGATAGCTTCAACGGACCCCTATTGTCACTTATGAGCAATGTTTACACGCTTGAAATGCTTTATTTCCAAAGCTACACCGTCTAATTGTACTGCAAATTATGCGTCGTCTTTATATCCTGTTCTTCTCTTCGCCTTTGAAGCGCAATATTGTGTTCCACACAAACGCTGTGGTATTCTTTCAGGGTTTTCACGTACCAAGTTTCAGCATAATATAATGCGGCGGGTCTCTATTGACAAGCTTCGAGATGGAATCATTCAAGTGAAGTGAAGCTGTATCAATGCGTCCCAACTAGACTAATTTGCTCATACACAAGCTCTTCAATGAAATCCAGGGTATAATTTTAAAATATTACCCATGGGTGACTACTCATCTCTTTGTCATCGTAAACCCCAATGATGTTGAAAAATGGTTCTTGGTGATTCCTGATCGTACCCATTAAAAAGATGCATATCTAACACAGAGGTCAGTAATATATGGCCGATGGGTCTTTTAAAGGTTATTGGCTACAACGCTAGCTCGTTTCTGATATTAGCACTTGTTCTTTCGTCCTGTCTCAATCTGTAATTGTCTCAAGCAGGAGGTAGTTGATATTTAATGTGCCTGTCAAATACCTCTCGATAAAATCCGGCTGACCTTTAAGCAGAAGTCAAGTGTTAAACAAGGAAGAGTCAACGGGAACCATCACAGGAGCCATGCTTCCTGCACATGGGTGAGTGTTTGCTGATGGTGTGAGATGATCAGGCAAAAAAAGCAGCTCACTACCACAATCAGGCACATCCATTAAGCTCTATTGGCCCATACATACACGCGAACAGGATACAGGCATCCTAAAAAGTCAGATTTACTCATGCTTCCAAAAAAAAGAAAGAAAAACTTTGGTCAATTTCTGTTATGTACTTGTCTGTACAATGCAAGTCAGAGATTAAAACAAGACTAAGGTTCACTACAGAGCTAACTAACGACATGTGTAGCATAAAAGTTCGGGCAAAACAAAATCGTCATGCAAAAACCTTTTGAGTTTGCATTCTTTTTGAAACAGGCAAAATGGTTTGACTATAAAATTAGCAGAATATCACGGTCACAGGCTGGATAAGGAGAGCGAGGCTAGCCATTATGCATGTCGTATGCGATTCATGCACCTTTAGTGCAAATGGCTGAATCTGAACACCGAAGGTGCCAGAAACACACATATCTGAGGACAGGTAAAAAAGAGAGCTATGCAATACACACCACATTCAGGAAAGCTGTAGAGTACAAATAGTATAAAGACAGCCTTTAGATTCGAACGTTCCTCCAGCATGGATACACTCAATGGGATGTCGTGAAAGCCGCAGCGACCTTCAGGCTAATCTAAGAATATCGAAGTTTCGCATGCATATGTATATAGATGGTTTAGTTTCAGTGCATGGCTGTTTATATACATACACACGCCCGTTTTACGGAGTGTATGATACATAAACATAAGGAGGTGTGATGAAGAGGGGGTTTGATGGAGGGTTGGGTTAGTTTTAGAGGGTCGCCCTTAACTCTGGGCTTCCATGGCAGGGTATTCGGGGTTTATGAAGGAAAAGCCCTCAAACTCGTCTTGGTCGAGGTTCATGATGACCTCCTGGTCTGGAGGGGTGAGAACCGGTGGATGGCGTGTGAAAAAGCGGTCAAAGTTCTCTGCATCCCGGCCACACTGCAGGAGGGAGAGAAGAACAAGAGAGGCATGTAATGGATGGGGGATGATGAACATGGTCATAAAGACAAAAGCAGAACGTAAAAAAGAGACGAAATAAAAGTATGGGAATGGATGTGAATGTAAGGGCTGTGACAGGTGCTGTAGATTACTGAACAGCAGTTTTGAATACATGGATGCATATCCTGTTGAATAGACCAGCATACTGTAGGCCCCTACCAGACTGCTGAAATAGCTTTAGGTGATTGTTTACACTCTTAAAAATAAAGGTTCTAAAAGGGGATTTTCATAGGGATTCCATAGAAGAACCATTTTGAGTTCCCAAAGAACCTTCAGTGGACAGATCTTGAAAGAACCATTTTTTTCTTAGTGTAAAGAACTAACTTTTTCAACTAAAATGAACCTTTTGTACAACGGAAAGGTTCCATGGACGTTAAAGGTAATTCATGGAATCATAAATGCCAAAAAAGAACCTTTATTTATAAGAGTATACCCAAAAAATTAGAAGTCTGTCATGATTTACTCCCATTCATGTCATTCCAAAGCTATATATAAAAAATAAAAATAAAAAACTTCCTAATAAACAATAACAACAAAGGCACCATAAAAGAATCATACAGGTGGTCCATACAACTTCAGTGTCTTTGAAGTCAAGTCTTTGAAGCAATATGATCGCTAGAGAACCAGACCAAAATTGTACTCATTATTCACTGAAAATCTTGACTTCATTGAAAATACTTGAGAAGTAATGATGTCTGATTCATATATAAATAATCATTTCAGTCAGATATTTTATTTATTTTTGAAGAAAACATAGGACAGTAGAAAACTGACAGGCTCACTGACTCAAAGATCTGTTTGCAGTGGTTAACAGCTCACTGGAGTGGAAGATTATCAGTGATGACTTCAGTCTGTTCATCAAGCCATCATACTGCATCCGAAGCCATATGTAATATAGTGCATGTGTCGTATATTATTTATGGTGCTTTTGCTTTTTTTTGCTTTTTCCAAAGCTTCAAGATTCAGTCACCTTTCATTGCAATTGCATTGACAATAACAAACAGAACATTATTCAAACTTCTTATGCATTCCACAAAAAAGTAAGTCAAAGTTTGGAACAACATGAGGAAATGATAACAGAATTAAAACTTTTAGGTAAACTGATCTGGTCTGGATCTAATGAAGCACAATGACCAGCATTTTTTCACTGGTCCACCAGTTGCACCAATATGGGAATTCACATAATATACCTAAAGCTGGTCTTTCCATCAAGGCATTGGGTGTAACTTGGAAAATACAAACAAATTCATGGAGGCGCGTGTGAGACCTTTACACTCACACTGATACAGAAATATGTTCCAGATGTCAATGGCATGTTAGGGTGTCATTCATGATGCTTTTGAAAACAACAACAACAACAGCATTAATGCCACCACAAACACATACGCTTCATTTCAAATGTCAGCTTTTGAAACTCCAATGTTCTGTTGCACTTCCAGTGACATTTAAATAGCTCACGCATTATAATGGTAAGAAACGGGTAAGTCCACGCAAGTGAATCTGTAAATGAGAGTGAAATCCTTTGCACCGTTCACACATGCGGACATCTTTACAATGGAGGGCATTGATCAGTGGCAATCCAGTACGATATCAAAACTCACCTTTTACAGCTCGTCATGCAATATTCATGAGCAGGACTCAAGCAAAGTCAAACCATCAGAATATTCCAAACTTGGCCAGTTCTCTACCTCTGGCCCATGATGAGATATCTCTGCATCCTCTCCTTTGGCAAACAATACTGTCGGAGCAGCCACAATGAAAGAGGAAAAATCTGGCAAGTGGTGAAAATTTGAGCCGAGACAGCTCACGATATGATGCATATCACAATCCATGTGTTACTGTTCAACATATGCATTATTTTATAACAACATATTGTGACTGCATATTTTGTGATATACTGTAATACTATGCGGTCATTAGTGGAGAATCAACACCACAGTATTGTAGATCAGATATTATGCGCATGGATCAAACATATTATATACAGACCCACTGCACGGGACAAAATCACAAGCTTTCGACTTCACAGGAGTTCATCATTTCCACCAATCAGAGTGAAGACCTTGCTAAAGTCTATAAAGGGTTCTGCTTCTAATGAGCACAATGGGTGGGCAATCAACTTTGGGTCCATTCGCTACAGATCCTTCAAAATGAAAGAAATGTACATTTCTTGTTCTGGATATTTTAAAGTGTAACTTGTTGGTGTGATGATAAAGCTGAATTTTCAGCAGTCATCACTCCAGTCTTCAGTGTCACATGATCCTTCAGAAATCATTCTAATATGCTGAGATTTGGAGCTCAAGAAACATTTCTTATTATTAACAGTTGTGCTGCTTATTATTTTGTAGAAACCATGATACCTTTTTTTCTTTCAGGATTTATATACATATTTATATACATTACACATATTTACATACATATTTTAAAATAAGGTTGCAAAAAACATGTTAAATGATCGCTTATCTCATCCTTAAATACAGCCTGTACCTGAATTCTAGGTAAACAGAAGCATTAGTAAGTCCAAAACCCTTCAGAATAAACACTCCTTACGCCACTGGGCAGCCCAACAAAAGCTTCAGCCTTTAAAAGCCCCATTTCATACAGCATGAAATGACCTCATTTTCTTGACGGTACCATTAGCCCAGAATCCTTAGCGTGGACCTGGCAGCAAACACAATAGCTTTAGATGTGGCTCTGCATTTTCAGCAGGAGGCATCTGACTACCATGTGAATGATTTACAAACAATACATCTTAAAAAAGACAGAGACACAATCAAAGTTCAGACTTTCTTGGCAAGTTCACTCACTACCTCTAAATACTAAACAGCCACACACACACACACACACACACACACACGCAGAGAGTGACAGACAGTGAGAGCACTGAGGCATAACATCTGTGGGTGAGAACCATTAAATCACTCCACGCAGCATCTGTGTACCTCTGCATTCAGAAGCCCCTCTAATTTAAACTCAATTAATGGTCCCATGCAGCAGCCACCTGACCCCTGTCGCCCCGCCTCAGATGCATTAGTATTTCCAAACACGATCAGGGGAGGTTGCGACTTATGAATCTGCCCACTCGCTGCCATACGTGCCCTATGCCACCTAGGCAAGTGAACCCACAAAGAGTCGAATGACCCGTCTCTCGTCAGCCCCTGAAAATTGAGGGAAAAGCTTTTTGGTGTACTCTTAAAATCACCTGTCCACAGTCATTAGCATCAGAGGGCCACATCCACTGTGAACAGCCCTTGCTCTTAAAGACACACATGTGACAAGCAGCTTGTCTGAAGACTGCTGTTAAACACTGCCCATTTACAACTCTCTCTCTCACAAGCGTCCATCGCTCACTGACGCAGACCTTGTCTCTCTGACACACACTCTGCTTTTATCTGTGAGAAAAAGTGTTTTCCCTCAGCTCGCTCATATCTGTGAGTGACTGCGGATGTGGATGAAGGGAGAGGGAATGAAAGGGAGAATAATATTATTTAAAGCAAAAGCTATGGAGCATCACGCCCACACAGTTGTCATTTCTGACTACGACATGCTCTCCAACCTTCACTCTGGGCAAAGCCTGTTCAAAAAACCATAGCTGGACCCCAGCGTGAGATGATGGAGTCCTGGTGGCTCCAAAAGACTTCTTAACTAGCTTAAGCCCCATGATGCTTTTATCAACAGCCATTTACAGAACACATATTACAGTGACAGTCTCTCTAGAGCAACCAGACGTGCACACACACACACACACACACACATTTATTTATTTATATATTTATTTTATGTATTTTTATGCATGTTTACTTTCACCAAGGTTGCAGCAATATTGTAAAATATTATTTCAATTCTAAATAACTGTTTTCAGCTTTAATGTAGTGAAAGTGTCATTTATTCCTGTGATACAAAGCTGAATTTTCAGCAGTCATTACTCCAGTCTTTAGTATCATATGATCCTTCAGATATTATTCTAATATGCTGATTTGATGCTCTGGAAACATTTCTTATTATAAATCAATGTTAACAACAGTTATGCTGCTTAATGTTTTTGTGTAAACCATGATACATATTTTTTCAGGATTGTTTGATGAATAGAAAGTTCAAAAGAACAGCATTTATTCGAAATAGAAATCTTTACCTTTATGAATGTCTTTATTGTCACTTTTTCAATGTATGTTCCCAAATGACACACACAGAACAAACCGAAATATAAACTAAATCTAAATTATAATTAAGGTAATTTTAGAATTATGAATTATATTTTCAGTGACAGAAAAATTATTGTTTTAAAAGTAATATCCATCTAATTGTATCTAAAACAAATGTATTAAAATTAGATTACATTTGTTAAAAGCTTTGAAATGTATTAAAAGCTAGCAAGAAATTAGGTTAGGAATACTCTTCCAAAAATAACCATATCAATCACTGAAGATTATAAATAACCACTGATGTCTAACCTCACATCCTGGCATAATGACCTGGTCCTTGTCATTTTTTGCATTTGCAAACTGCATTTGTTCTCGTTCACTTTCACTGTACAGAACTATCTACTCGCTCCGTGAAACCGCTTCACTGAGAGCTTTACCATTTTTACTGGTGATCATCAAAATCAACACTCACCAGTATTTACTAGCATGGAAGCCTTCTGGTATCGCCTGGATTTTCATCATGAATCTGTCACTCTCCTCACCTGGCTTTGATCCCTTTTCACCTCCACCCATCACTCCTTTGTTCCAGCATGAGCGGAGCATGACGGACAGTGTGTGTAAATGAAAGGGTGAGGTTAAGGTGACTGTGTCCAATCTGCACCGACATAGAGAATGTGCCGGGTGACATACAGGAAGTGAGAGTGAGCGGCGCTGGCAGCAAAGAGACTGTCAGCGTTCAGAGAGCCGCCCTCCCATGGCTAGCACACGCGGGCCACTGCTGGCAGTCTTGTACTGCACAGGCAACAACAGTCCATCTGCTGCAGATACAGTCAGAGGCATTCCACCTAGAGCTGGCTGGCATCCCAAGCAACAAATCAACAGTCACTTCTCACCTGCCACCAGATAATTCAGCAGCACCAGCAGAGAAATGAAGAGCTCTGTATGGCAGCCCTCTCCTCGTTCTGCTCCAAACCCGAGCTGTATAGTCACTTTGACTGTTTCGAGGCCTGCATCCCTCTTCGCATCCCCTGGGTCCGATTGCCTAATCCACCTCATCGCAGTGATCCCTTGCCAGACAGTGCTGTCACGCTTAATTTCAGAGCCACAGGCTGTGTGAGGGACATGCCATCCAAATCCTATGTCAGACTACTGTTTCCCAGCAGAGTGAGATCTGGGGAGGAGGTGCTCAGCAGGAACAGGGCAGATTCTAGGGAACTGTCCTCAATGACCAGCTTGCCTTCAGCTCTTTAATTACAGGTTCAAACGCACATAATAGCTTTGAAAACAATACCTAGTGAGCTTCCTCTCTAACTACATAGGCAGCTGCCTTTGAAGGCAGCATTATAACCGTTGAAATTGAGCGATTTTGAACTCTATGTACACAGGAATGCGCTCAAGAACCGCATTCAACTCACACTTGATCCAATAAATATGGATGACATGTAGTGTTGGGTCGTTCTTGAACGATTCGTTCGTTTTGAACGAATCTTTAATGTGACTCGGGAAGAACGAGTCGTCTCGGGGAGTGATTCGTTCAGTCGCGCATGCGCAACATCCTATAGGTTCTGTACTGGAATTAGTCAAGTAGTTCACCTGGTTCGAGTCTTCGGGTTTTTCCGAGTCGTTCGTTCATCACGTGACAGCCCCATAAGCTTTAACCAATGCAGTCTGAGCCGGAAAGAGAATTGATTAGTTCATCTCGAGTCTTCGGGTTTTTCGAGTTGTTCGTTCATCACGTGACAGACCCATAAGCTTACCCTATGCAGTCTGAGCCGGAAAGAGAATTGATTAGTTCATCTCGAGTCTTCGGGTTTTTCGAGTTGTTCGTTCATCACGTGACAGACCCATAAGCTTACCCTATGCAGTCTGAGCCGGAAAGAGAATTGATTAGTTCATCTCGAGTCTTCGGGTTTTTCGAGTTGTTCGTTCATCACGTGACAGACCCATAAGCTTACCCTATGCAGTCTGAGCCGGAAAGAGAATTGATTAGTTCATCTCGAGTCTTCGGGTTTTTCGAGTTGTTCGTTCATCACGTGACAGACCCATAAGCTTACCCTATGCAGTCTGAGCCGGAAAGAGAATTGATTAGTTCATCTCGAGTCTTCGGGTTTTTCGAGTTGTTCGTTCATCACGTGACAGACCCATAAGCTTACCCTATGCAGTCTGAGCCGGAAAGAGAATTGATTAGTTCATCTCGAGTCTTCGGGTTTTTCGAGTTGTTCGTTCATCACGTGACAGACCCATAAGCTTACCCTATGCAGTCTGAGCCGGAAAGAGAATTGATTAGTTCATCTCGAGTCTTCGGGTTTTTCGAGTTGTTCGTTCATCACGTGACAGACCCATAAGCTTACCCTATGCAGTCTGAGCCGGAAAGAGAATTGATTAGTTCATCTCGAGTCTTCGGGTTTTTCGAGTTGTTCGTTCATCACGTGACAGACCCATAAGCTTACCCTATGCAGTCTGAGCCGGAAAGAGAATTGATTAGTTCATCTCGAGTCTTCGGGTTTTTCGAGTTGTTCGTTCATCACGTGACAGACCCATAAGCTTACCCTATGCAGTCTGAGCCGGAAAGAGAATTGATTAGTTCATCTCGAGTCTTCGGGTTTTTCGAGTTGTTCGTTCATCACGTGACAGACCCATAAGCTTACCCTATGCAGTCTGAGCCGGAAAGAGAATTGATTAGTTCATCTCGAGTCTTCGGGTTTTTCGAGTTGTTCGTTCATCACGTGACAGACCCATAAGCTTACCCTATGCAGTCTGAGCCGGAAAGAGAATTGATTAGTTCATCTCGAGTCTTCGGGTTTTTCGAGTTGTTCGTTCATCACGTGACAGACCCATAAGCTTACCCTATGCAGTCTGAGCCGGAAAGAGAATTGATTAGTTCATCTCGAGTCTTCGGGTTTTTCGAGTTGTTCGTTCATCACGTGACAGACCCATAAGCTTACCCTATGCAGTCTGAGCCGGAAAGAGAATTGATTAGTTCATCTCGAGTCTTCGGGTTTTTCGAGTTGTTCGTTCATCACGTGACAGACCCATAAGCTTACCCTATGCAGTCTGAGCCGGAAAGAGAATTGATTAGTTCATCTCGAGTCTTCGGGTTTTTCGAGTTGTTCGTTCATCACGTGACAGACCCATAAGCTTACCCTATGCAGTCTGAGCCGGAAAGAGAATTGATTAGTTCATCTCGAGTCTTCGGGTTTTTCGAGTTGTTCGTTCATCACGTGACAGACCCATAAGCTTACCCTATGCAGTCTGAGCCGGAAAGAGAATTGATTAGTTCATCTCGAGTCTTCGGGTTTTTCGAGTTGTTCGTTCATCACGTGACAGACCCATAAGCTTACCCTATGCAGTCTGAGCCGGAAAGAGAATTGATTAGTTCATCTCGAGTCTTCGGGTTTTTCGAGTTGTTCGTTCATCACGTGACAGACCCATAAGCTTACCCTATGCAGTCTGAGCCGGAAAGAGAATTGATTAGTTCATCTCGAGTCTTCGGGGATTTTCGAGTCGATCGTTCATCACGTGACAGTCCCATAAGCCCAAACCCGAAGACTTGTCAGATAAGAGGTGGTGAGCTAATCATAGACTGAAGACTCAGGTAAACAATGAATTAATCTTTTCTGTTTCTTATAGCAGTTTTGTATTGTTTGTAGTGTGATCAACGTTTGCGTAAGTAGTAGACATATTAGGGAAGTAAACTTTTTTTTTTTTTTGACGAGATTTTCCACCTGATTTCAACCCAAAATAAATATATTTCACACTGTATATTAGTTTGTTTGGACGCCTAAATTCATATAACAACAGACAATTTTCATTTTTAATGTGTTATTTTTTTTATTTTGGACAAAATAGTCCAAAATAAATTAATATTGGCCATTAAAAAACTTTTTTTTGGATACTGTTATGGTGAGAAAACACTGCAAGTGATTCTGTTGATAAAGTATTTGAATGAATCAAACTGAATCACAAACAATTTTTGACATTTCTGAAAACCAGTTTGGCCAGTTAGATCAAGGATTTATCAGTAATATTTTTAGTGGGGCACAGCAATATTTTACTGGGGCCCATAAAAAGGTCTAGCAACGCCTGCCATAGCATAAAAAAACAAAACACGTATTGGGCAGAATTTTCAGTGCATCCGTAACTTTAAGTTTCAAATTAATTATATACATAGAAGGCAAGCGAGAACATATTACACCAATACTGGCCTCCCTTCACCGGCTTCCTGTTCATTTTAAAATCGATTTTAAGTTTAAGTTTAGTTTTACTATTTAAATTGCTAAATGGATTGGCACCAAGATATCTTTCTGATTTAATACAGTTATGTACTCCATCAAGAGCACTTAGGTATGCTGAGCATTTACTTTTGGTTGTGCCTCGAATAAGGTTGAAGAGTAGGGGGGACCGTGCCTTAGCAGTGGCAGCCCCAAAACTCTGGAATAATTTGCTTCTCCATGTTAGGCAGGCCCAAACACTTTCTGCTTTTAAATCTAGTCTCAAAACTTTGAATTCTTTTCTTTGGTTTGAATTTGAATAAAGTTTGAATTCTATTCTTTGGCATTTAACATGGTATGAGAGCAGGTTTTATGATTGTTTTGGTCTTATGTTTGTTTTTATGCGTTCATTTTTTTTAATTGATTATGCTTGTGTAGCACTTTGGTAAACACTTGCTGTTTTTTAATCACGCTTGTTGCAGAGCATTCTGGGATTGCCTTTGATTTTGGACCGTGCCTACGACACCTTAAAATGCTGCCCACAAATGCCTCTTACTAAGTTTTGGAACAGAGCTAATGTCTGCATGAATTTTTGGTCTCCAAATGAGACAACGTGAGTCTCATTCAGATCATAATTGCCTGAGTTTGTAAATCACAGTTATTTGAATGTCCATCAAGCATGTGGCCGTCGTCACGAAGAGGGTCTAAAATCATCCGTCTTTCTGCTCAGCTTATGACACCAACACACAAACATCCATCTGCTGCTACACAGGCATCCAACACCGCATGAACACTCCTAATCACACACACCTGAACAGTGAGCTAATGTACCTCACTGCTGTTTCACAGTATAAGTAAGCCTGAAAACTGGGAACAGACTTATAGAATTTCAGCATTGACTCACTTGCTCACCAATGGATCCTATGCAGTGAATGGGTGCCGTCAGAATGAGAGTTCATACAACTGTGAAAAACATCACAATAATCTACAAGTAAGTCTAGTCCATCAGTTAATGTCTTGTGAAGTGAAAAGCTGTGTGTTTGTAAAAATCAAATCCATCATTAAGGTGTTTTAATTATAAAGTGTCGCGACCAGTCCATAATCCCTGACAAACTCATCTACATCTTGGATGGACTGAGAGAAAATAATTTAAATTTTTGGGTGAACTATTCCTTTTAATTTTCATAGAAAATATAGTAAAATAAAAATTGATCTGAATTACAATATACCGTACAGTAGTACTGTGTTACAACTAGTTATGAGACAAGCAAGAACCAATGATGTTTCATGTCAAAAACATTGGCTCAACCAATGGAAATCTGTTTGAAAAACCGAAACATTGGAAACCTGTTTGAAAACATAATTTTTACTATTCCGTTTAGTGACACTAGTGGCACAGAAATTACACACTTTACCTCTGCCACTAAAATTAACACATTCAATTCAAGTGCTAAAGTAAAACTTCAGATTTTATGGTGAAGATAAAGTTAATGGCAGCAATGAACTCGGTTTTCTAAAATCAACAGGACAATCTGTTCTCAATGAGTGCACCCAGACCTCAATGCCAAGGAGGCGCTGCAGGAAGGAGATCACGTTTAACAGGCCAGTCTGAGTCCGAGCGGGAGGTCAGGAGGGTTGATGTGGAGGGAAGCACTATGCAGCACAGTACTGCCTGGGCAATGCCTGCTCCATCTGACAGCTCTCTCTCTCTCTCTCTCACACACACACACACAGACGCAAGAGAAGCTGTACTCATTAAGGATCTGACTGAGGCTGACAAATGCGTCTCTGCTCGGCCGGAGCCCTGGCGCACACACCGCTAGCACAGCTAAGATGCTACTGTGCCTCTTGCTGTGGCGTGTAGGGACACACCAAGCCCACTTCAAAGAACTAGCAGCGACGAAAGCCGACAGTGTTGTCACCTTGCGTCGGCAGCGACTGGACCAAAAAGCTGCACTTGAACACACAGCACAGACTACAGCCGTCTGCAAACTAATACGTGTGTTCTGCGCCTGCGTGAGAGGAATTAGCTGCCTATATCAGCAGCTATCAATAGTATATATTCGTCATTCAAAAGGAGAAACCAAAACAAGGATATACAAGATATACGCAGATATACAAAACATAGACAAAGCAGCACTTGCTTACCATTTTGAATATCAGTTATGTTGATAACTTTCTTCATTTTAAGTGGCTCATGTGAAAATATTTGCATATTGGAATGCTTGGGTAAGATCACGGAACATTAGAACAGGCTTCTGTCTGTGCCGCCTTCATTTACTTGCTCGTTTTCATCCCTTTCACTTTAATTCTTGGGCACTGACTTGTTTGCTAAACTGAACATCCAATCAGAGTTCTCTCTCGCCGACAGCCAATGCCGATTCAACATGTTGAATCAGGCAAACTGCCGCCAACGTGTGGAACACACCAAAAAAAAAACTAGCCCGACAGACACTCGCTGACGCCGGCTTGGTGGTGTGTCCTGGACTTTAAGAAGGAGATACAGACTCCTCATTACACCCTACTGCTCTCCACAGCCCTGAAAGTTTGGCTTGTCATCTGTGCTACAGTACAGCAGAATTTGACTACTTTGACACCGTCTTTGAAAACTATGTGTCCAGTCGGCCAGTTTGAGCTTGAGCTGTTACAGGTCGCTTAATGTGATTTACACAAGTAAGACATTATCCTGGATCAACATCCTTTGCTGGTCCTGAGACAACATTCCTATTAACCAATCACAGCCCTCTTATATTAGGGTTAGGTTTCTAGAGTGCGGGGTAGGGTGAAATTCAGAATTTAAGAAAAAATAATTTGATAAGATTTAGAATTAAATTAAACCCCACAGGATGCTGAAATAGAATTTGAATTTGAATGACATGAAGGATTTTCTGTTGCAATTCAATGAAACACAAGTGTGTTAAATTTCACTTATTCCAATACAATAAATAAAATACATCAAATATGACAAAACATAAATGATTACATAATTAATGAGTAACTATGCTAATTTACTCCCTGAAATTCATTTTACTTTTTCTATTGTCTACCAACTTTATGTAGATAACTAAACAGATCTTAATTTTGCCATAAAAAAGCAAATAAACAAAAGTCCACCACACTGTTTATGATTCATATCTGATTTTTACTTTATAAAAATATATACTAGCCTCAAATTATCAATCTTTTGATTATATAACATATTGATATAATATTGTATAAACTGTAGTGTTCTAGAATAGATGCTCTTTCACCATAAAAAATAAAATGAATCAAATTAAAGATTATTTATTAAATATAAATACAAATGTCTACAGGTGACATTTCAAACACTGATTATTCCATCATTTAATATTTCTAGAAATATCCTGTATGTTGTATGAACATGATTATGAGTAATTCATACTGAAAAATGTGTAACAAAATACACTAATAGCAGTTGTATTTTTTGTAATTTAATTCCCTTTCGATTCTACTTCCTGAAATTCAGTTCAAATAGATTAACTGATGATTTTGAATCAAGTTAGGTTGAGGTTGGATTAGAAATAGTGGTTAGGGTTAGTGCTAAGGTAAATAGAGATATTATATAGGATTAAGAATAACAGTAGGGTTATGTTTGTTGATAGGAATGTTTTTCCAGAAACAACAAAGTAAGTTGATGCAATGTTGTCTTATTTTGATAAATCATGTCATGCATTATGTGTTAAGTATCGGGTTGAAAAAAAATGAAAGGTAACGAAACTCAAATTTAGACACAAGTCTGAAATAACCACCAGGGTTTACAGCAACATGCAAGGAGTGAATGTAAGTAAGAGAGAGAGAATATGTCTGTGTGTGTGTGTGATAGAGGTAAGGTTACTGGCTGGACTTACGGCTTTTGGTTTAAATGGTGGCTGAACTTCCTTGTTCTCCAGCTTCTCCCAATCCATGTAACGGAAAAAGCCGTGTTCCCTGATGTCCCGCTCACCCTCAGGACCGCAGCCCAGACGCTTGCCTGGGTGTTTGGTCATCAGCTGAAACAGAGAGGACAACACAATTATGAGAGGACCACTGGTATATAGTATGGCTGGCAATCGATTAAAAAAATCTAATTAAATGCATAATACACAGAATAAGTTAATCAGAATTAATAGCATATTATCTATATTTTCTGACAAAAGATTTTATTTACATTACAGGATGAGCCAATAATTGTTTCCATGTTGTTACAGAATTTATGTACAAATTCTTCATTAATATATTTAAAATAATATACAAGTGTATACTACATTAATGTGTAACACTAAGAACCCAAATATTTAGTTCAAAATACAGCCAGGGCACCTGCTTGCCATATTCCAGTAGTGTTTTGTTCAATAATTTTCTTTTAAAAAATACATGTTGCATTAACATCCCTGGAGGGGGTAAAACTAAATCCACAGAAATTAGAATGATTTTTTTTTCATTCACATTTTTTTTTAGGTCAAATAATTTTTACTTTGCTGTTTCAGCACAGCCTCTCTTCATCAACTTCCTCTGCACACCCATTTCTCTCCCTTTTTCCCCTTCACCGACAGCTGTTTTATTCCCCAGCAGAACATGTTATGTTGAATATAACAAAATCGTTTGGCTATTTTATTCCAGTGAGTGACTTTAGCGTGTGTAGGAGAGATTAGGCGAGGGGCAAAGCTCAACAACTTGCCGAGGATTAAGAATAACAGTAGGGTTATGTTTGTTGATAGGAATGTTTTTCCAGAAACAACAAAGTAAGTTGATGCAATGTTGTCTTATTTTGATAAATCATGTCATGCATTATGTGTTAAGTATTGGGCTGAAAAAAAATGAAAGGTAACGAAACTCAAATTTAGACACAAGTCTGAAATAACCACCAGGGTTTACAGCAACATGCAAAGAGTGAATGTAAGTAAGAGAGAGAGAATATGTCTGTGTGTGTGTGTGATAGAGGTAAGGTTACTGGCTGGACTTACGGCTTTTGGTTTAAATGGTGGCTGAACTTCCTTGTTCTCCAGCTTCTCCCAATCCATGTAACGGAAAAAGCCGTGTTCCCTGATGTCCCGCTCACCCTCAGGACCGCAGCCCAGACGCTTGCCTGGGTGTTTGGTCATCAGCTGAAACAGAGAGGACAACACAATTATGAGAGGACCACTGGTATATAGTATGGCTGCCAATCGATTAAAAAAATCTAATTAAATGCATAATACACAGAATAAGTTAATCAGAATTAATAGCATATTATCTATATTTTCTGACAAAAGATTTTATTTACATTACAGGATGAGCCAATAATTGTTTCCATGTTGTTACAGAATTTATGTACAAATTCTTCATTAATATATTTAAAATAATATACAAGTGTATACTACATTAATGTGTAACACTAAGAACCCAAATATTTAGTTCAAAATACAGCCAGGGCACCTGCTTGCCATATTCCAGTAGTGTTTTGTTCAATAATTTTCTTTTAAAAAATACATGTTGCATTAACATCCCTGGAGGGGGTAAAACTAAATCCACAGAAATTAGAATGATTTTTTTTTCATTCACATTTTTTTTTAGGTCAAATAATTTTTACTTTGCTGTTTCAGCACAGCCTCTCTTCATCAACTTCCTCTGCACACCCATTTCTCTCCCTTTTTCCCCTTCACCGACAGCTGTTTTATTCCCCAGCAGAACATGTTATGTTGAATATAACAAAATCGTTTGGCTATTTTATTCCAGTGAGTGACTTTAGCGTGTGTAGGAGAGATTAGGCGAGGGGCAAAGCTCAACAACTTGCCGCTTTTTCTTCAGCGCCTCAGTGCGCATGAAAAATTAATGGCAGCAGAGAAAGTCTTTCCTCTTGTAAGGCATATGTGGAGGTGGTGGAGGGGGGAGATGAAGGTCTCTGCTGACTGGCAGAGCCTTAACCCTCACTGGATCAGGAAGGGACTGGGCTGGGGCTGGTCTGGTCTGGCAATCCCTGACCCTCCATGCCTTCTGGACTCATGGCGCTTGCTAAGAGCCGTGTGCTCCACTGTCCTCTGAAGCTTTGTCATCATTGTCATCATTAATGTATACAGCAGATGCCAGGACACGCTCACTCACTGTGTGGCAGCTGGGCCATGCTGCCACAGAGACACAGCTGGCTAATTCTCTCTCTCCATTCATTCATCCATCCATCCAAATCTATCGGTCCAAAAAATATGTCTAATTATCTATCTGTAAAATACAATATATCTATAAAACATATCTATCTATCTATCTATCTATCCCTACCCACCTACCCATTCATTCATCCATCACATCTAATTATCTATGTTCTTTCCGTCTGTCTGTTCATCCATCCATCCATCCATCCATCCATGCATCCATCCATCATTTTCAGCTTGTTTCTGTTTCTGTACAGCTGACTGCTCATATTTCACAGCTGTCCTGCTCTGAACGACAGAGCCGCAGTGTAATCTGACAGCATGATTCAGGAGAGGCTCTAGAGGCCGAACGGAGCCAAAAACACAAGTGACCTGCAGCATCGGAGTCAAGTCAATTGCTTTATCTCTCCCTCCTGGCCCTCTTCAGCCCACTACACACAAGTGTGGCAGGAGAGCTCTTCAGAAAATTCAGCACTGATGCTCTTAAACTTTAACTCTGAGTTAGTGATGGTGGCTTGGTTGGTTACATGAAAGACAGACAGCCATAAACACCTATGAGAATTTATGCCTCATCATTGTCCTGACAAACGAACCTAAGATGGTTCATGACCGCAGGTCCAATCTTAAAATAAACGTTTATTGAACTTCCATGGCTATTCTAGTCTTTCATGGTTACTGGATAAGAATTCATATTGGATAATCATTATAGCATGATTGCAGTGATTTTGTTGGCATGTGAATCTGCATAGAA
>NW_015625580.1:47420-79622 GCF_001515625.1 Sinocyclocheilus rhinocerous
CTGCATAGAAAAAAAAAAAAAATATATATATATATATATAAAAGGTTACTTTTAAAGTAACATAAAAAAGATTTTTTACTCTGAAGACTTTTTAGTGTAAACCATTTGGGTGCTCATACTTGTTGCAATAACCAATCAAACCGCCTTGTTGCTAGGTAACGCATGACGACATGTATAATATTCTCAGACTGGATGAAATCTGAAGTGAAAAAAACTGCAGTCTGTGTCCATAATATACACCAAGCTTTTAAAAAAAATTCTAGCCAATAAAATACTATAAATCTGCAAAATTTGCAAACAACTATCCCAAAATGTACGATTTTACTTATTTTCAATGTTTCCACATCTGGAAGTCATTTTTTAAAATTCCTTTATTGGACGCAAGGTACATTCTCATCACTTGAGAATGTGAATGATGTAATGGCACGTTCCAGCAGCATCTTCTACTTAATGAGGCAAACTCAATAAACAGCACAAATAAAAAGACAGAAGATCTGTCTCCTCTTTTAAATTAGCTACATTCCAACAGTATCAAGAACAGGCATTAACTGAGCATGCACCATGTTCTACACTCAGATGGCTTGACAGATGGCTCGAGATAGCATTGCACTGTTAGTGTATGGTTACAAGCGCTTACACAAATACAGCATATGCAAAGAGAAAGAGGAAAATAGACGGAGAAAGAAAGTGAGCGAGAGTCTGTGTGCGAGCTCTAGATTGGCCTTAGTCATGGGGTATCAGTCTGTATCAGGCTTGCGTCCCAAGCCTCTCTCAGTGGTGTGCAGGGCTGTGTTCCATATCAAAGAACCACAGCATCCCACTTTAATCCTCCCATATCAGAGCTGTACACTCCATCAACACTGATAATACTCTTCAATTAGCACTCAGAGCACCGCAGTAGCACATATCTGCTGTTAGTGCTGCTGCACGAGCGCTTCCTGCAGTATGCCATCCTCTGCCTCTGTCAGCTTCATTAAACGAGTCCTTAAACGCATCCGGCAGGTTTTCATTATTTTTTTTGTACAGAATTAATGCAATATAATTCAGCTACTTTATCATCCTCAGATGCTGTGTTTCAAAACGCAGTGAGCTGTCTATCTATACTTGCCCAAATGTGCAGTGATGGTACCATACCATAATTATGGTCTGAAACAGTGATTTACATTTATGCACTAACAGACACTTTTATCTTTGCATTGCATTCAAACAAATTTTATCAGTGAATTACCTGGAAATTGAACTCATGGCATTGGTGTTGCTACGCCGTTCTCTACTGTTTGAGGTAGAGGAGCACTTTTTTTCTTACTTTGGGATTAGGATTTTAATTTTTTTGGAAGAAATTTCTACTTTTATTCATCAAGCATGCATTAAAATGATCAAAAGTTACAGTACACATATAATATTGTCTATATTATGATATAATGTTACAAAAGATTTCAAATAAATGCTGTTCTTTTGAACTTTCATCAAAGAATCCTGACAAATTAGTCAGAAATGTCATTGTTTCCACAAAAATATTAAGAAGAACAAACTGTTTTCAACATTGATAAGAAGAAGAAATGTTTCTTGAGTATCAAATCAGCATATAAGAATGATTTCTGAAGGATCATGTGACACTGAAGACTGGAGTAATGACTGCTGAGAATTCACAAGAATAAATTACATTTTAAAATACATAAAAAATAGAAAGCGGTTCTTTTGAATTGTAACAATATTACAGTTTTTATTGTATTTTTGATCAAATAAATACAGCCTTAATGAGTATCAGAGACTTCATTTACCATGGCATTTACATATTATTTAAAGACATGGTACATTGTCTAAAAAAACCATGGTACATTTTTGTAAACAGTATTTTTAGGCATTACGAATACATCTATAATATCTATAATGCCCAAAAATGATGTCTAGGTGGGCAGCTCACAAGGTTTTGAGACAGCCATGAAATTATTG
This sequence comes from Sinocyclocheilus rhinocerous, assembly GCF_001515625.1. Classification (NCBI taxonomy): domain Eukaryota; kingdom Metazoa; phylum Chordata; class Actinopteri; order Cypriniformes; family Cyprinidae; genus Sinocyclocheilus; species Sinocyclocheilus rhinocerous. The sequence continues at coordinate 49,374 of NW_015625580.1, forward strand.
TGCATCAATATATACATCATGTCTTGCAGAGTGTTTAATACACTCACTGTGCTGTTCTCTGCAATCTGTTGATGTAAGTGTCACAAATGAATATTCCCTCAGCTGATGTTCTGAGCATAAAAGCCTATATCCCCTCAAAATAAAACCCCAGGCTCTACAGAAGCGAAGGAGAGGATTTTCTTTAGCTTTTTTTTATGGCAGAATAGGGCATCAACATTTTGATTACGACAGGTTCAATTTATCCATCTGTCCTCTGAAAGTCACAAGGCCAGACTAAATTAGTCATTCAATTACTGTGCTGGAAGAACGATTGCTCCGCTTGGTTAAGGGAAATACCTCATTTATACTGCATGGCTCCATTGTAGCTTTCTCGGCAGGGCGGGCGGCAGCACCCCTCGCTTAAAGCTGCGCTTGTCCAAACTTACAGGATTTTCCAATCTGTCTTAAATGTCAAGGATTCATTTAGTATTCCTGCTCTATTTTAGGAGATTGTTGGGGAGAGAGGCCTCCAGGATCTGACACACTTGCTGCACTGCAGAATTAAGCTATTAGAGACGTTCTGCAAGCACTTACAGCAGATCTTATGAAGGAGAGAATAGAGAGGGAGACTGAACTCATCGAGACAATGAGCTCTGCAGACAGACTGAGGAGAAGACAGAGGCAGGATAAGTCAAGGAAGAAAAATCGACAAGCAGAAAGGACGAGGGTTGTGCGGAGCATCTATATCTATGTGGGAAAATAGACCGAAAACAAAAGGATGGAGAAAAGAGAGGCAGGAGGAGGGAACAGAGGGAGGAGAGGAGGGGGGCTTTTGTTTATCAGGCTTTACCCGGCAGCATGCTGCATTTTCATGAAGCCAGTCAAAGAGGGGTAGCATTCAGATTCTAAACACAGAGGGTCGATTCATTATTTAATGTTCACATTATCATGAATGTATTAGTGTGCAGGTCCCTCTGGAGACACCTGCTCTCACATCTCTCTTTCCACTTTATATTCCAGAACTTGTCCTCCCAATACCAAAGATTTCCATTGTCCTAACTTAAACAAAAATGGGTCACCAGGCAGCATGCTAGGTAGAAGATCATCAAAACCCAGCGAAAACTGACTTTGGTGAATCACACATCAAAAGTCACATTTCACCCCAAAATCAAATGGGAAAAAGTAAAATAAAATTATGCTTTGCATAAAATTTCTATGCATTGTGACTTTATTTTCATGCCAATTTAGCATTTTTATTGTACATCTTTATTACTGTAGTCATCCTCTGTAATACTGGTAATTACACATATAACTTCGTAATGCTTTAGCACAGTTTTATGCAGCACAAAAAATACTACCATGATGTATAAACAATGTATATTTTAAATAATGCATTTTTTTTTCATTATGTAAACTTGGGTAATAAAACAATTAAACAATGCAATTTACTTTTTTTTTTTGCATCATGGTAATGCAAACAGGGAAACTGAAAATAATGCCACAATACAAAAGAAAATCTTAATGGTCCCCCCCCCCCCAAAATATTAAAAATGTATTTAAAAACTGAAAAATAAATGTTTGAAAATTAAAATAATAATGCAATGCAAAATCTATATTTTTATTGATTCGTTATTATTTTTATTATTATTATTGCATTACTGTATTGACAACTGTGAAAATGTAAATAAAGGTCTTAACGGTCATAAAAAAGCAGATATGTTGCATTTTCTTATTTATTTTTATTTTTGGGTGGGGCGAAATATGGCCCAGGCAAGTTGACAGGTGAGATTCCCCCAAATAACAGATGTCATGTCCCAACCACCGTAAGAATGTACCCACGCACAAGCCTGGCTTTCATTCTTCTACAAAACTCTTTTCTCCTTTTCTCAGCAGCCATATGCTCCACTCTGGCACCGCAGTGACAAGTAGAAAGAACAGAAACATGCAAAGAATAAGCAAATAGGAGAGAGCTCCCTTTCGAGCACTTTTTAGGGAATGCGTTATACTATTGACTAAGATGCCCCTGTCATTCTGCGGCTTTTGTCTTGTTTTGCTGGGGCAAAAAAACAAACAAACAATAAAAAACATTCATATCCATTCAAAACCAGCCTAGCCATGCTCCAGTAAAAGCTGGCAACTAACAGAGCTGAGCTCCTGGGTCCTGCACACAGCCAGGAGTCATTGGCATTCCAACTAAGTGCTGTCTAAGGCCGTATGTTTGTGTGCTTTTATCTGCAGGAGAGAAGATCTCTCAAATAAAGAATAAGATCATGTGTACTCGCGGCTTCACCTGCCAGCACTAGAGTCTGAAGCAGCACTGGCCTCCTAATAACAAAGACAGAGTGAATGGAAGATAGCGATGGAGAGAAAGACAGAACTGGCGATTTTCGAGAGGGCCGTGACGTGATTATTGATAGGATAGGTCAGAGGCTGTGGTATTTTTCAAAGCTGCTGAGAGCAAACTGCAATGACCACTGCTGCTATAAAAAAGTAATTCATAATGCATCGCATGAGGTCATATAATAACTGGACATTTTTCATTCAAAGCCACTTACAGTATGTGAACTGCCGAGACAGTCAGCTTGAAACAACATCAGTACTTTCTCAGGGACACAATGATGAGATGGACTGTATCTGCACCTTTCCGGGCCATTAGTCACTCTGAACTGAATTTGATACTTTGGGTTACCTCAGGACAAGGGGACAAGGTGTGACTTGTTAGCATGACCCTGCTGGTAGGTGTTGTAACTACACCCTTTTTCTGCATCTTTCTCCACTGACGATCATTTAAAAGAAGGCATGTATTCTGATCAAATAAAATGAATGCAATTCTTAATGGTAATGAGAAATTGTTAAATAAAAAGTAATTTAAATAATTTTCAGTTTCAGTTGGTGGGATTTTTTTATGTTTTTGAAATAAGTCTCTTTTACTTACCAATGATGCATTTATTTGATCAAAATACAGTAAATATGTAATTGAAATGTTATAACAATTTAAAATAAATATTTTCTATGTTGAAATATTTGAAAATGTAATGTATTCCTGTGATGCAAAGCTGAATTTTCGGCAGTCATTATTCCAGTCTTCAGTGTCACATGATCCTTCAGAAATCATTCTAATATGCTGATTTGATGCTCAAGAAGAATTTCTTATTATTATCAATGTGGAAAACACTTGTGTTTCATTTTTGTCATTGGAAACCATGATACATTTTTTTCAAGTTCAACAGCATTTACTTGAAATAGAAATATTTTTGTAATGTTATACATATCAGTAGTCACTTTACTGTCATTAATGCATCCTTGTTGAAAACAAATCTGAAAACACAAATCTTACTGCCACAAAATTGTGAACAGTAGTAAATAATAATAATAATCATCATCATCATCATAACCAAATTGTGTTTGACATGTCCCTGCAGTGTGAGACAGGATGCTGGATACTGTTTCAGGAATGTGATGTATACTGGCTGCTCACCCCTTTGCAGATGGCCACAGCTTCCTTGGACATGGATTTAGGATAGGACACATGGTGCTCCATGATGGACTGAAACAGCTCATCCTCATCCTCACCATCAAATGGGGGCTTTGGAAAGAGATATAGAGAGAAGAGACAGAGAAGATGAGAGGACGATGCTGTTTGGTCGACAACAATAACATGGATTATATCTCATTTGCTTGCAATTTTCCCATTTGTGTCCCTTTAACATAGGAAATTTGAAAGTCATCAACATAAAAGTGCCTTTCAAGTCTTGTTTGTTTAGTGGAGACTAGAAAAGAGAATTACGACATTCTTTTGTCATGACAGCTCAGCAGTAGCAGTCTCCGCTGGAAACAATTCAGACTTTTTTTCTCCAGCGTTCAAAGCTTGACTTGTTTCAGAACAATTCATAAATAATTGACTGAGCCCGATAGGCATGAAATACTTGCCGTTAGTCTCGGGAGATTTGCAGAACGTAATTAATAAAAACTGACCTTGAGATAGCAAGAGGTGATTTACTGCAAGCAGCAGAGAGGAAATGAAACAGAGCGAATGAGAGAAGGCACAAACCCCTGACTTGGGCCTTCTTGATCTGGGTTATAATGATTCTTACCTGCCCAGCCAGCATCTCATAGAGCAGAACTCCAAAAGCCCACCAGTCCACTGACTTTCCATAAGGCTGGTAAGCGATGATCTGAAACAGACACACTCCGAGTGTAAGGCGTAAAAAAACAATTACAAATGGGTGACACTCCAAGGTCAACTTTAAATGTTAATATCAATCCCACCGTGCACTCTGTCAAGAGTTTCAGAAGTGTTTATGGTGTTTTCAAAATGTGTTACAATGTGTTTTATGTACTGTAAATTGTCTTTCACACAATATGAAACAAGCAGCTTAAGCTTTGAGGACTTGAGGAACTCAAATCCCTTCACTCTTACAGCAAGTTATGTCTTGGATTAGGAGTGTGTTGTTGACATGAATCCATCTCTAGCTCATGCTGCTGGTGTTACACTTGGAGCAGTACCATCTGGTGTTCAGTGAGATGAACGTGAGATATCTAATTAACGTAACTCTCTACTGCATGATGCTGCCTCTGGGCAACAAACCCATTTTCTCCAATACGAGCTCATGATGTATATGAGATGGCAATACAATGGTTAATACTGAATGGATTACTTTTAATAAAACAATATTTATGTTCTATGTTATGTAGAACTGAATTGAGTTTGTTTCCTAGAAACAACACTGTACAAATTTGTAAGGTTAGATGAACTTAAATGAGTCTATGTGGGTATGTGTGAGACCAAGTGCAGGTACAGTAGTGAAAGCCCTGGTAGATGTGCTATTGTCCACGAATCACACACACATGAAATATGTAGGCCATTGGCTCTACTTTCTCATCCAACACTTGGGCACTCAGAAGCCTTTTTGAGCACTCACCTCAGGGGCGATGTAGTCAGGGGTCCCACAGAAGGTCTTGGTGGTGATTCCATCAAGCATGTTCTCCTTGCACATGCCAAAGTCAGCTATTTTGATATGACCCTCCATGTCCAACATGACATTATCCAACTTTAGATCTCTGATGTACAAAGATGTGAGAGGAGTCAGTGGAGAACACAAACAAGCAAGAACAAGGAACAACTGTGAGAAACTGAATGATTGTTCAAGGAAGGTACTGTAGAGAGGCTTTCATGGCCCATGATGTGTGAGTATGTTAAAAAACATTACAATTACATGTTTTCAATTATTTTTATAATTTTATACTATATATATATTCAGTATATACTATATATAATATACAGGGCTATTCAATTAGTTTCATTTGGGGGCTGGATTATTAAATTGAAAATTTGTGGTGGGCAAAAAGGGCTAAACATGGGTGAAAACTGTGCGCGCACACACGCACGCACGCACACACGCACACACACACACACAGCCATAGTTTTGTAACAAAAATGGGCAACATTTGTTAAATGGGTTTTCTGTGTTAACATTAGTTAACTATATTAGATAACATGAACAATACTTATACAGCATTTATTAATCTTAGTTAATATTAAATCCAACATTTACCAAAACATTATTAAAATGGTTAAAGTTGTATTTGTTAACATTATTTAATGCACTGAACTAACAAAAACAAAGTTTTTATTAACTAACATTAATGAAAGTTGTTAAATGCTGTAAAAATATATAGTTAATTGTTAGTTCATTTTAGTTAATGCATTAGCTAATGTTAACAAACAAGATCTTATTGTCAAGTATAATTCATTCAAAAATGAATTATATTCTCTTACTCCCCTAATAAATTTGATACAACATACATGTTTCATCTGATTTTAAACTAAACTAGTTTAATGATTAATGGTGTCCGGGAGTAAACGCACCTGCTCTAAGTTCGTGTTGCGTATACTTTGGTTTCTACGTGTACGCTCAGCGTATGTGTACAGCCGAATGTGCAGCCTTTCAAACTAAACTCCATTTGATATGCATCTTTGTCCAGTGTCTGCGCTTTTTCTCACCAGAAGTTATGACCGGGCCAGTGTTGCCACCTTGTGGACAAATGAATTTTTGCCACTCACTGTTTTTCAATCCGAAACGCTATTTAAACATCTTTCTCAAGTTGTCAAACTAGTCCAACAATGCAGACCTAATGGCCAATTAAAAAAGTGTTTAAATCATTGCAATATTAACTTGCTCTTTTTATTTCGCCAGCAAAATCATCCCAAGTACACCTCATTATACTGGCCAACCCTAGCAGCTTCATAAAGAGAAGCACCGGTGAGCTTGATGAAGGAGAAAAAAGGGCTCTGTAAAGAATTCATAGTGCTGTCTGTTTGTATAGTGGTGTGGTGTAGGTTTTGTGTTAACAGCCTGGATTACAGATCTACTTCCTATTTAGGCCACCATCCAGGGGCTCAATCGCTATACTGGTACAATGAAAAAAAATAATGTTTTTGTAATGCAATGAAACACAAGACGATTCAATACACTTTACTGTTTTATAAAGTCGCAGGTCATGTTTAATTAATCACAGCTCAAGATGTCAAATGTTTTTTGCCCACTAAAAAATTCTTGAAAGACTTATTGTGTTGTCAATGTTTCAACTGGCTGAATGATCGTCTGAATCAAACTGAATACAGCATCGATGCTGACTAAGTTCAATTGCTCTGTGTAAGCAAGTGTGTTTTGGTGTGTGTTGCTCTGGAAGCAAATTGTCTAATATCTCAGCACCTCTAAAGACCCTTGTGGTGGCCATATTGAAGAGTCAATTGTTATCAGGAAGACTCTTCTCACTTCTATGTGTGATTGACGTGTGTTGCTGTCTGGGCTTCACTCACCTGTATACAATACCCTTCACATGCAGAAAGAACAGGCCTATGGCGATTTCTGCAGCATAGAACCTAAACACACACACACACACACATCCGAATCAATATGAAAATCTGAGCACAGGAGATGAATCTGTTTAGTTGGTTTTCTTGGACAATCTTCATGGCCAGAAGTCTGGGCTAGGTGGTCATTACCAAAAACTAAACTGTCTTATCAGTCTGTCGACTGTCCAATCAGTCCTGAGACATCTGTCTAATAAATAATATAACAGTCTGATAAAGGTGTGTTTTCTGCTGAGAACCTGGAAACTGGAGCTCTGCCCTCAGAAAAGACATAAGAGAGATAAAGCAAACCAGATATCTGTTATTAATACAAGCATGCAGTAATCTCTTATTTATCAGGTGGTGTGTTTGTCTGTCCTATATTTTAGAGTAACATTTGAAGAGAATTCACATTCGTGTTCAGTGACTAATGCAGCTGGGGGTGGAGCAGGAAACAGGCCTCACTACAGAGTCAGATTATGTCAAAAGATAACTTCTGTTTCCAGGCCACAGCGGCAACCAGCCTCTGGCTATCACCACTCAGAGAGAGAGACAGACAGAGAGAGAGAAAGATAGAGGTGATTTCACTAAACATTTGCAACACTTTCACATAAAGAGTTTCAGCACAAAACCTTCACTAACTACCTGCAATCAGGCACTAACGACAACAGTGTAACAGTGCTGTATATCAATTACTTCACTCTCATTCTTTTCAAACATGCTTCCTTTCTTTGGAGGTCTCTAAATGCCACCTAAAGATATCAGTTATCAATTTATTAATAAATTTTTTTTAAATAAAAATGATTAATGCATTCTTTATTTTACTGTTACATTTGACATTTTAAGCGTGAATTATATAAAGAGGTCAAAATGGCAAGTGATGTATTAAATTTTTTAAAGTTTTGTTATACTAAACATTTTAAATAAACTGCTGTAAATACATATATTTGCCAATTTTATTATGATTACTGTAATTGTTACATTCAACTAAACTTTAAACATTTTTAATGCACAGTTGTAAACGTCTATTTATTTGTCAATTTTAAGTGGCTACTTTTAGAATAATTACTGTATTTTTGTTACATACAACTACCCTTGAAACATTTTAAATAAACAGCTGTTAATACATATCTTTAGTTGTCAAGTTCTAAAAGTGAATAATTTAATTTTAATTGGTGTAATTATGTTGTTACATTCAACTACATTTTAAAACATTAAATAGTTTTACATTGAAAATAACTTAATTTACATTATTTCTTGAATTAAAACATTGATAATTGATTTCTTTAATTAATTTTTAAGCAGTATTCATAATACTCCATACATTTCTATGTAAATCAGGTACATACTTTGAGCTTCATTCACAAAACTCAGCAACTGTCTGCTACATTTAACACTGTGTTATTACCATCTGTGCTAATAGTCACTAAATGGCTTTTCATTTAAGACGAGACGTTTGTGTACATTTTGTGCAAAGCAAATGATGGCTATATATTCATATACTGTGAGAATAAGGGAGGAGGTGCAAAGTAACAAGAAAACAGTCATTGTATCTTAGAATCTCATTATATCATAAAACAAGCAAATAAAAGCCCACACTGTGTTCCAAAACCATTGTGGACTTTTGCATCTGGAAACCTGGATCTATTCCATTACCAACAGCGACAAAGTGCTGCAACTGTTCCACGTCCTCCTCCCTGTCATTGGGCACTCATAATCACCCTGACCTTTGAACTGCACTGAGCTCCATACCCAACACAATGACAACGCTGCTCTCCTACCCAGAGACAGGTTAATTTTTATGATAAAGGGCAGACAGCAAGCTGAAAGCAGAGCAAATAGAGATGAAGCTTGTTAGATGTGGAGACAGAGCGTGGTTCTGAGAGGAGATTACGGCAAAGGTCAGCTCAGTCATCTCAAACCCTGTCAGATCACCCTCAAACGCCTGTCTATTTGCTGATGGTTCTTTCTTTCTTTCTTCAAATTAGTTACAGGGTGGTTCACAGGAATTTCAGCTTGAATGTGATCACTTTAAATGAACTCGGGCATTAGACAGTCACTTGTAACGTGCTTTGTGAATGCAAAATGCTCAGGGTTCACTTTATTAGTAAGAGAACAAGTCTACTTTTTACTAATATTTTAAACGCAAACAAATAGAGTTTTATTTACTTGAGCAGGGGCATGCAATATTGACAAAAATGATGTCTTGATATTTTTGGGAATGTTGCTGATAACAATTACTAGACAATATTTTGCTGAGTTAGTTTTTGTGCTGGTTCCTTGACTGGTTTAGGCCTGTAGTGGACAACTGACTCCTGAATAAAAATCAAGAAAATACACGCATTCAAACGACTGATTCATTCAGGAACGAAGCAAGTGACTGTCTTTATGAATGAGTCTTTGAACCATTCACTAACCCAATTTGTTAAAAATGCAGATTCATTCAGGAATGAAACGCCATTGAGAGAGACACACAACGGTTCTTCTGTGGGTTTGTTTGGAAGCATTTATGTTGGCAAAATAGAACAAAACTGACAATATTGTGTCTAAAATTGAATAACAATATTATCGTCTAGTTTAATAAACTGTTGTATTAAATCAATATCATGTTGTGCTGATATTTGGTAAAAACAGCACTCTTGCTTGTGTGATTTTGCTTAACTATATCATATGAAATAAATATAAGACAAAAATTCACACGGGGCATTTTTGCTCCCATATCTTGAATTTGGGGTCATTTGCACTGTACAGTGAAATCGTGTACTATCAAGGCATGTGTTTGTTTAGCTTTTGCAAAGAGAGTGACATAGTTGATAATCATTAAAATAACTATTACGATATTATTGTAGACAAAACCTCTTACACACCCCTATGTAAGAGGACAAACAAGCTTTCTATATCTCCTCTTATTCATCTGCCTCAACTCAATACCTCATTCAACAACAGGGAGGAGAGATGAATAGATAAAGTGCTGCAGGAGGGAAGACATTCCTGCAGGCCAAAAACACAGAAATGAGTTAGCATTTTAGCACTTCCAGGTCCAAATCTATTTATGTTTAAATGCCTGAAGTAAAGTCTATGGTCTGTGGCTAGGTTACAAAATTTATCATGATGAACAAAACATTTAATAATCAAGAAGTGCTTGGTTGGTATACAAAAATATGACATCACTGCAGCACTCTATCGAGCTGCAGAAATACAGCTAAAACGAAAAAAAGAAGAGTAAAAAAAGAAAGTCAAAGATGGGGGAAGCAGGTTGACCTGGCCTTCGTACACCTAATTATGAATTATGCTGAGTAGACACCTCATATCTCCAACAGGAGGGCACTGAGGAAGAGGAAGAGAAGGAGCGGCAGCAGCAAGAGTGGGTCAAACTACTTTGAGGTCACTTTGAAGTGACAACACAGCACAGCGGGAAACTCTTTCTGCCCTATGAATGTCCCTCCTTTCCACCCATCATCCAATTGGGCAATAACAAGGAGAGCACCTGTTCATTCTACAGAGTGTGTTAGCTGGATGAGTTCAACCACATTCACATTCCACTAACTGACATGCATTGGTGAGCTCATCATGAACTAATCAATGTGCTCATCGATGAACTAATCGGTGAGCTCAAGGTGAAATAATTTGATTGAAAAGCTCATCAGTGAGTTCAGCTGTGAACAAGTTGTGAACAAGTTCTTTGAAGTCAACGGTTAACGTTGGGGAACGCATCAACTGAACATCATCTGGTGCATAATCGACTCAAAGGAATCATCGGTCAGTAACATTAGCCATTCATCTGATTTTGAATTGATGAATCTGAAAATGCCACATCTTTGCAGTGTGGCCACTTAATGGCGCTATGCAGAGACAAAGATGAGAGCTGTACTCACACAGCATGGGGTTCCTTAAACTTGCCGACCTGCTGGATATGATACATGAGATCCCCACCACTGATGTATTCCATGACAAAGTACAGGCGGTCCTGTAGATACACAGAGACAGCAGGGTAAGAGACAAACACAGGACAGTTGAGAAAAGAGTAAGACGGTTGAAGCCTCTTGCGAACACAGAGCTGTTCTAGAAGTTTAGTTAAGTTTATTTTATTACTTGGGGTCAAGTGAGAGTCAAAATAAACTTTAGAATAAAATAGGATGGAATAGTAGATTTTGGTACCAATTCGATTATGGTTTCTTATCGATTCCTTTAGTACAATAGAACACAGTTCTTGGTTAATTTTGAATTGGACATGACAAAAGTAATTTACGGTAATTCAGCAACTGCAGAGCGTTCTATTTGTGGTTGACAAAAATAATCTGTCATAAGAGTAATTCACCCCGGAACTGGATTTAACATTTCACTGAATGTTTTTGATTCACTAAAAAGAATCGGCTTATAGGAGTCATTCATTTGGGAACTGGATGGAATTTGTTATGCTGTATATTTTTGATTTACTAAAAAGAATCATCTCATTTGTCCGGGAACTGGACAATGCTGGGCACATCATTTATTTTTGATTCATTAAAAAAGTACTGGCTTATAAGATTCATTTACTCAGGAATTGGATTAAACTGTTTGCACTGAATGCTTTTGATGCACTAAAGAGAAGTGGGAATTAGACAGAATTAGTCATGTTATGAGGGGGCATTCAATAATCTTATACACATGCTGCATACTTTTGATTTAATAAAATAGATTCCATCGGGCATGTTGTATATTTTTGGTTCATTAAAAAATAATCAGCTCAAAGGAGTCATTCATTTGGGAATTTGACAGAATTTGTTTCAGTGAAGGAAAAAATCAGGAAACAGACAACAATAGACATGTTGTATATTTTTGATTCACTAAAAGGTACTGGCTCAGACAATTAATTTATATTTACATTTATTCATATATTTATCCAAATATAATTCTGAGTACTGATGTACTGATGTTAACAGTAATATTTCATGATTTTTTTTATTACTTTTACTGTCACTCAACCCCCTGCAAGAATATTTACTTTTAGTGACACAAGCCTATAATACATTTTTAACACATCCACACATACACAACTGCACATCCACACACTAATACACAAGACAAATCCCAGGGCCAAAATCCAAAGATCAAAACACGCTGGACGTCTTCATATCTGCAAGTTTCAGCCACATTTTCCCTGGGCTCCATTTTATTGGCTTTCTTCCTGTAATGATGAGGCTTATTTTGCATCAGTTGCGGGTGGTGTAATTTCCTGCAGTGGTGGTGGTGGTGTGTGTGTGTGTGTGTGATGGTCAGGGGAATTAGAGTCAGGGAGGATTAAGAGACTGAAAGTGATGAAGAGTGCGAGGGGGAGACGGACTGCTAGGCAGCAGTGCTTAAAGGAGGTCCCATCACTGTCAGGCAGGAAAGAGGGTGGGTGGGAAAGAGTCTTTACCCCACTCCACTACACACCAACTACCTAAACCCCCACGACTACAGCACATCAGCATACACAACCACACACACACACACACACACACATCGGACTAACTCCCCATTATAGGCTTGAGGATAATCTACATGACTGCAGCTGTTTGGCTGTCAAATATCTCCTGTGACTGATCCCCCTCCATAAAGAAATACCCTCCCAACACCCCGCTCGAATATCTCGCAGCTAACCGGGCTTTATTTGCTCTTAACGAACGTGTGTGCGAAGGAGGAGATGATTTAGTGACGTTGCTTCGTTTGAGATCCAATGCATTTCCAGAAAAATCAGGCATAAAAGAGCTTCGGCCGCGTGACGTCACAATCTTTTCCTCCCCCAGAGTCCCCTCGGTTTCTGACTCAGTCCTCTCTATCCTTTAACTCTCACTTCCTGTCTCGATTTCTCCATCTCTCGCTATCTTGCTGTCGGTGACAGAGGCTCATGCGGTGCTCAGTAGGATGTTGAGAGACGACGATGCTGCCTGTCACAGCTCTGCTGCGGCCATAGATGAGTGTGTGGCGCACTGCCCTCCTGTGAGCATGTCACATTCACATGACCACACACACACACACACACACACACACACACACACACACCATTCTTGTCGATGTACAAATGACTGCAGTCTCTAAGCAGCATGTGGGGGATGGGGAGGGATGGATTCAAGTGTGTGTATCAGTGACAGGGGCTCATGCGGTGCTCAGTAGGATGTTGAGAGACGGCAATGCTGCCTGTCACAGCTCTGCTGCGGCCACAGATGAGTGTGGCGCGCTGCCCCCCTGTGAGCATGTCACATTCACATGACCACACACACACACACACACACACACACACACACACCATTCTTGTCGATGTACAAATGACTGCAGTCTCTAAGCAGCATGTGGGGGATGGGGAGGGATGGATTCAAGTGTGTGTGTCTGTGTTTGAGTTCGTATGTGTGTTTGGTCATGTGCTACAAAATGAAAGAACACAAAGTGACGTGTGCCCACGCTTAAGCTTATGTCAGAGGATATACATTGAGAAGAGCAAGAGGAGAGAGGAGCAAAAAGGAGATCAGTTGAGAAGAATAGGAGAGGTGACGAGATGCTATGAATGGAGGACAGGAGAAGAGACAAGATGAGATGAAATGAGGAGAGATGAGACAAGATGTGATAAGGATGAAAAAAGGAGAGGAGATAATATGAGATGAAATTAGACGAGGAGAAGAATGGAGAGCAGAGAAGAAGATAAAACAAGATGAGAGGAGAACAGAAGAGGAGAGAAGGGAGAGAACAAGAAAAGAAGATGAGGAGAGGAGAGCAAAAGAGATGATATGAGATAAAACGAGGCGAGATTCGTCTACATGAGACATGGAGAGAAGAGCAAAATAAACAACATGAAATAAAAAGAGAGCAGCAGAGGCGAAGAGAAGAGGTAAGGAGAGCAAAAGAGACGACATGAGATGAGAGGAGGCGAGATGAATCTACGACATGAAATGAGATGACAGCAGAAGAGATGAGACGAGACGAGATGAGAAGCTGCAGTACCATGGTCTGAAAGCAGGAGTGCAGTTGAGTGAGGAAGGGTGGTTTTCCTGACAAGGCCAACACTCTCTTCTCCACCATAGTGCATTCTACGTCATCATCCTGGATCACCACGTCCTTCTTCAGGATCTTTATTGCAAACAGCTCATCACCTCCCTTTCTCTCGGCCAACATCACCTAAAAAAAGACAAACAGAGAGAGAGAGCATGAAGGTAGCAGGGATGTTCAGTTATGTCACCAAACACATAACTGAAGCATTTGAGTGAGCAAGCAGGAAGAGATGAGCAAAGCAACACTGTAACACAGCACATGAGCTTCATTTATTAGCAGAAAATACACTGGCCTTTGACTGCGGATCAATACAGCAGCGTTTATACTCATTCCTAGCATGTTTAGGGCATGTTAGGCCAGAGAACATAGCTGCAGTTGAGGTACAGATGATATAAAAGACAAAGAGAAATGATGGACAGAAGAGATGAAGCTCTCGCACACACGTGAAGACAATAAGGAGCAGATTAGAGTGTGGCACAATGGCACGGTGAAGGAAATCTTGAGTGATGGGAGGGCAGATTTTAATTGTGCTCATTTTTAGGATTGAGCCTGAAGGCGCATGTACTGAAGAGAAAAGACAACCAGAGAGAGAGGGATAAAAAAATGGAAGAAAAAAAGAGTGAGAAAGTTCAAAGAGTAGAGATAAAGACTGCACAGAGTCAAAGAGCAATAGAAATGAGGGAAGATTAAATAAACAAGTGAGAGATTAATATCATAAATGTTAAAAAGTATAAACATTTTAATATATATATAAAATGTATCCAACATACATTTTTATGACTCCAAAATGAGCAAGAAAGAAAAAAAAGATGTTACATGATAAATAAAACTCGCCAGATAGACAACATTAAAACAATCAGAACAGAACGAAAAAGTAAAATTAATTGCACCATTATCACAAATTGTAAATAATGCCAATTAGCATATCAAATACTAAAACTAAAGCTAAGGTACAACGTAAATACACTGGAAAAATAAAACTAAAACTAAATAATAGAGTGATAAGAAAAGCTTATATAAAATTAATTATAAAAATTACAATTAAAATTAAATAAAAAAATAAATTAATTAATAAAAAAATCACAACTATAATTCCACTGAGCAGAGAACAGTCAAGACATTCAGAAACATTTTCTATAATATTGAGACGTCAGTTAAAACATCTGTTACCATACAAATAGCTGAAACATAGATGACCTAGATGAATGAAATCAAACACTGATTTCAATCAATACCATTAAAAGGAAAACAAATACAACATTTTAAGCTTTGAGTTTTGCACTGTGGTGCTTGATTTTCTACAGTTACATTACATTACATCCATATGCAAATCAAGTAATTTTTTTTCAGTAGCATGACAGTAGTGTAACCATTTTCAAAACTGTGTATCTTTTCCAATAACAAGCTACTTTTTTTAAAGAGTGGCAGCGTAGCACGACAAGGCAGTAAACAAACACGCTCTTCTAAAATATCCTCTCTCTCTCATATATGTAGTGCCAGAAAATCCGATTCTTTGCAGTGAATTTGTTCATGTAAATAAACCAATTCAAAAAAATAATTAACCAATTTGAGTTTCTATGTAGCGTTTTAGGGTGTTTTTTTATATACAGCAATTTTATGTTTTTCAGGTTGTGGAAAGAGTAGCTTGACTGTAGCATAACTATTTATGTGTATCTTGTAGTTTGGAAAGCTACATATTCAAATTAGCTCCCCAACACTTTTATGCGTGTGTGATTAATTTAAACCCAATCCAATATGCCTGACACAGCCACAGTACTTCTTGTCACCAAACCAATAGCGCTTCATCAGTGTGTGAAAGCATCTCTCAAATACCTTCCCTCATTCTGTGGCAAGGTCACATAGAGAAAAACCTGACAGAGGAAAAGTAATGCTTGAAGAAACTTTACGGACAGTCTGGCTCTGCCATTTAGCTCTCTCTTGAAAATGAATGCACATATTGAAATGAGCAGAGTTATTTCAGTGTAAAGGCAGCCCCAGATGGACACCTTGTGACTGGCAATGGGAAAAGAGAAGCGATACACTTCAACATTACAGAGGACACCATCTGCTCCTCACAGGCCCTACACCCTAACACACACACACACACTACTCTGGCAGCATAGCAAGCAGGTCATATCCATTCCAACGCATTCATTACCGCTGCATACCTGTTTAGAAAAACACACATCGAACAAAAGATACACGACTGCACACAGTCCTCCAAAGTCTCAAGGACATTGTCAGTTAGTGCAGCCACACAAAAGTATCTGCTGGGCCCTGGATGAGAACTGCTCCAGGATCAGCATATTCAAGGACAGATACTGATCAATGATCATGTCTCCAACTGTGAGATCTGCTTCAAACCCATAATCACACAACTGGACTAGTGAAAGTGCACATCTGTCAGCTTTTGAAGCTCCCTCTACTGAAGGCTCATCATCATGGAATCTACAGTCTTTTTGACAAAGTGCCATTTTTTTAAATCACTGGGCAATATCAACACTGCCAGTCCCCCATTTACTATTCTAAAATATATTTTTTAACATATTAAAATATATTTTCTTAGCATCTTTGTCTTTTTCCCAGTAAAAGTACCTCCACATCATTAAAAACAAGAAAAATATCTGAGAAGCAAAACTGCGTAAGATATTAAGACTTGAATTAAAGGGATAGTTCACCCATATATTTATATATATTTTTTATTTTTGAAGAAATTAGTAAACAAATAGCTGAGGGTAACCACTGACTTCTATAGTATCTTTTTCATACTATGGAAGTCAGTGGCCACCAGCAACAGTTTGGTTACCAGCATTCTTCAAAATATCTTCTTTTGTGTTCAACAGAAGAAAGAAACTCATAAAGGTTTGGAACAACTTGAGGGTGCATGAGTAAATTAATTATCAATTTTTTTGGGTGAGCTATCCATTTAAGTTAAAATTTCCTCAGTCAATTGTAAAATTGTCTTTTTTTAAAGTGACAATATAACAGAAGTAAAAACAATGAGTAATGACATTTTGATTAAACATTACAACCTCAAAAATTATTTTAAAAGATGAAGCATGAATGGATGAACCATTCACAATAATATCTATAGCATGCATTTAGAAAATAGATTTTCATTTCATGCTGGCTTTAAACCTCACTTAATTTTTTTATCTCTAAAAAAACTTCTGCCAATCGTAAGGCTTCTCTTTTAAAGTTTTCCTGTTCATTTTCAAACAGACATAATTGAACAATTACTTATGATTCAGTGAGAGAGTCAGAAGTGACGATTCACTGACTGATGGAGTCTGATTCAAACTGATAACTCACAGGCAAGTTTAAGGCGGTTTCTTGAATATTTTTGACTGCCTCATTAGAAAGAAGACTGCTTCATAAGAGTCTTTTTTGTTTTTTTCCTAAAATCAGACATCACAGCTCGTGCTGTGCTTACTGTTGCCTACACCGGAATGAGGTAAGAAATCAAGGTCTTAATATCACATGCTTTTATCCAAAATCTTAAATACGTGTTTAATGTTTTAAGGATCTGTAGACATTTTTACTGGAAAACAAATACTGATTAAATCACTATTTGTTTTCAGAATGCAAGTTCTGGCTGACTTCAGCACTGTCTTTGCTCTCTGAACACAAATCTATGAGATTGCAGAGAACCTCAGTGTCACGTACAGACATTTGTGCGTGACGTTTGGTAGCCTCTGAGAATGAAGATGCAGCACCGAACTGGACGGGTCAGTCTGTCAGATGCAACAGTGAGGCTGACATTTCATTTGTCGTGATGTGGACGACATCAAACAGTCTCGGCTAATGATGCTGGCAGAGGTCTAGCACTACACCTCAACATATCAATATCATTTTAAAATCCTGTTGCCATGGCAACTGGCAGCAGCTGGAACATGAGCCCACTCACCCTCCTATTTCCCCTCTCTCTGTCTTTTAGCCTGCGTTCCAGTAATCTTAGTTGTTTAGAGTGACCTCACAGCTCGAGATTACCTGCTGCTTCAAGCACCATTGAGCCTACCTGAGACACATAGAGAGAGAGAGAGAGAGAGAGAGAGAGAGAGAGCGAAAGAAGAGGGTGAGAGTTACCTTTCCAAAGCTACCCTTGCCCAACACCATGAGAAAATTGAAGTCGGACAGTTTCATGCGGTCCTGGTTGCCATTGCTGTCAAATTTGGAGATGGTGTTGGAGGAAGAGCCGTCTGTTTTGTTGGGACCAATTTTAGCTCTCTGCAGGGAAAGAGCAAAAAGAAACAATAAGCTCGTGTTAGAGTGGGGTCAGAGACAACACAGACACACACGTTTGTTTTTCTAGCACAGTGGCGACTTTCATTTGACTTCTATTGTTTTTATACTGAGCTAATGATATTTTCTTTCTCCTACTCCTAAAACCAGCATTACAGAAACCTACACTCTCAGACAAAAAAACAAGTACAGAAGCTGTCCCTGGGGCAGTACCCTTTCAAAAGGCACTAATATGTACCATTCAGGTACTAATATGTACACGTTACATACTAACATGCATATTTATAGTACTAATATGCACCCTTTAACGGTAAATAAGGTACAAAGGTGTACCTTTCGAAAGGGTATTGCCCCTGTGAAAGCTTTAGTATCTTTTTTTCTGAGAGTGTAGAGACACACCAATATTAAAATTCCATCTTGCATTTTTTGCAATAAGCTGATAATTATTTTCATGTGACGGCTGTAAACTGATAAAGGGCAATATTAAAATACTGTACTATATTGTCTAAATAAATAAACACATCAATGGCTACTTAAAAGCAAGTAAATTTAGGCATCACAACTTTACAATATTCAGTATGAGAAATGGATATTCATTTTGATTACATTTAATAGTGTTATTAAATGATTAAATGCGTTAAAAAAAGTATTAGTATTTTTACATTTGGATTACATTTACCTTTTAATAAGCATTACATGACAGCAAATGTAATCTAAATGTAAAAATAGGAGTAATGAGTATGTCATTAAATATATAAGATTAACCAGTGCCGATAAATAAAAAATATAATATCGAATATTAGCCAATAATTAATATGTGACCCTGGACCACAAAACCAGTCTTAAGTCACTGGGGTATATTTTTAGCAATAGTCAAAAAAACATTGTATGGGTCAAAATTATCGATTTTTCTTTTATGCCAAAAATCATTAGGATATTAAGTAAAGATCATGTTCCATGAAGATATTTTGTAAATTTCCTACTGTAAATATATTAAAACTTAATTTTTGATTTGTAATATGCATTGCTAAGAACTTCATTTGGACAACTTTAAAGGTTATTTTCTCAGTATTTTGATTTTTTTTTGCACCCTCAGATTCCAGATTTTCAAATAGTTGTATCTCGGCCAAATATTGTCCTATCATAACAAACCATACATCAATGGAAAGCTTATTTATTCAGCTTTCAGATGATGTATAAATCTCAATTTTAAAAAAATGACCCTTATCACTGGTTTTGTCACATATAATATACTATTCATCCCTAAAATATACATGCATTTAAAATAAAAAAGACCAAAAATGTTGATATATGCATATCTAATATTGACAATACTAATAAAATAAAAAATATATAATATTGGCTTACTGTGGTACACATATATTGCGCCAATTTGTACATAAAAAGTATTTTTGGGTGCATAGATTCAGTTAACAAAGCATGACAAGTTAGACATATTACACATACAGTATATTGTGCATCCATACAGAAACTTGTTAGATGTTCATCATGACGTTTACTGTTTAATAAAAGCTAAGCACATTCTCCATGACTCAAGCTAATGGCCTTCATTTTTAGTCTTTAACTAGCTGACAGCGACAACTAAGCCTCAACATTACTGCAGCATTTGCAATTGTGAAACAAGCTTCAAATTTTGAAATCTAGCCATCTTGTCTTCATATATGCACACTTTCTTAGAGCAGCAATGAGGAAAGACCAATGAAATAGTGAAAGAGCAAAAGAGTGCAAGTATACAGTGGGGAATTGGAAAGCATGAGCAAATACAAACATAACAACTGCTCCATATGTCTATCTAAGCACCATCACATCTATATTTCTAGTCTTTTTCTTATTTTCCTCCAATCGTTTGCTGGTCTACACGATGTAGGTGATTTCAGGGTTTACTATCCTTGTGGGGACAGTTATGGGCTTCACGATGTAGACAAGACCTGGCCCACACACATACAAACATACGAATGAGCCACAGCCTGGCATGACTGACATCTCTTGTTTGTTTCTCTCTTTTGAAGTTACTGAATTTCTTAAGCAGGTCTATTCATCACATCCCAGCTAAATCTGTCAAACACACGATTCAGCAAACGTTGGGTAAACCTGTCACCCAGACTGCAGATGAAGCCATTTTTGACTATTGTGTGCGCGTGTGAAAAAGACAGCATGTATCTATAATAGAAAGAGAGATATTAAATATGTCTTTGGCAGCATTTGTAAAACAGTTCTAAAGTGTTTGTTAGACACAGAGGAAGTGGGTGTGTGTCGGTTAAACTGTAGTGGTTTGTGTGTGCGTATCTCTCGCTCTCTCTAGGTGAATGTTTAGTTTCTGGCAAGGATCTCACTGCCCAAGCTGGCATGCTACGGAATGACAGACGGCCTGTGTAAATGTCTGTGGTTCCTTGTGTGTGCGGTCACAGAGCACAGTCATTAGGTCCCGTCGGCTGCAGGCTGAGGGGAAGTGTACTGCTGATTTCCTTGTTCACCAACTTTCTCCTTCACAGTCCACTGAGAACTGATCCATTATCTACAGCTGTGAGCCAATCACACCTACAGCAGCCTAGCAACAGGTCACGCACGCATGCACGCACGCGTGCACACACACTGTCTCACACTAATGCACTAAAAGCTTTTCTCATTCACAACACGTTTGCACAGCACTTGGGCTGACACACAAAACACAACAGTGCGTCAAGATTCCTCACTTACTTTGCTTTTTTATGCACTGCAGACACTATTTTAACTGGTATCTCTCTTGTTTTCCTACTCTAAATATATTTAAACATACTTAAAACAAGATACATTTATTTGAATATATATATATATATATATATATATATTTGAATATTTATTTAAATATCTCTGTATATTTTGTTTGAATGTTTATTTTTTTTAAATATATGCCTGTCTAGTATTTTAAATATTTATCTAAATATCTATGATTTGCATAAATATGTATTTAAATATATCTGTTTTATTTGAATATTTATTTAAAACATATGTCTGTCTCTTTTTTAAATATTTAAAATATACAATTTTTATTTAAATATCTATGTATGTTTTATTTGAATTTTTATAAATTCAGTTAAATATCTGTCTGTTTTATTATTTAACTATATTAGTTAAATATCTGTCTATTTATCTATTTTAAAATGTTTTTTTATTTTTACATAATTAGTGAATATAAAATAAAATTAGATTTTTTGCCTTTAATTGATGGGACAGAACTGACAGGAAACAATAGAAGGGATGTTATCTAGAAACTATCCAAGACAGATCTGATGTAAATGCCACCCTCCAACATGTTAGAGCATGTGCTTTGTCCTCCATGCCTCTGAAAAACCTTTTTTTCGTATTATATTATTTGCTCATTTCAAACAGCCATTTTATGCAGTGCACACACATCTCTTAAATTACGCATGCCACTGACATCCTGTGATATGTACAAGAGGTGACTGTAATTAAAAATATGCTGAGCTGATTTCAATTCTGACACCTTTACAATCATTCCAAATGAATTTCTGCATGCCTCTCACTTTTCCCATGATTCCACTGCTATTTACCAGCAGAATGAATGTGTAGGATTGCCTGGGTCCCTTTGGCCCATCTCACACACGCCTGTCTCACTGCCCGCTCTCTCACAGCCTTTTGGAGTACATTCAATTTTAATTTCCAAACTGCTGCCATATTGTGAGGCTGGCAAGCAGCTCAGTCTAGCATAGAATTCCATTAACCCACTCCCTACTGTTCAGACGCCGCACTTCACACTGTCCCTGCAGACAAAAACACACGGCCCGGCTGAGACTGCTGCCCAGTGCTCAGCCTCACTCACACATCTCTGCCTTTTTTTCTACCTGTCTGCTTCCCTTTATCTCATTTAAAGCGGTCATTATTTACTCACCCTCACATCATCCCAAACCTGCGTGACTGACTTGGTCTGTAGAACATAAAATGAGAAATTTAGAAAAATGTGCTGGCTGCTCTTTTCAAAGGTGACAATGAAGCTTTAAAAAGCACTCAAAAGTATCATAAAACCAGATGACTTATGTGCTATATACCGAAAAGCACAAACTTGAAGTAGTCATTCAATGAAAACATTGGTCAAACATTTTTCTAGCTCTTGATGATTCATGAGCAAACTGTGTTTCTGAGTCAGATCTTTTGAATTAATCTATTCATCAAGTTGATTTGAATGAATTGTTCACAAACTGAACTGATCTGTTTTGTGAGTTTAACTCACTCACTCAAACATTCCAGTTAACAGCTTTCTGGAGGGGAGTACTGCTAATGGACGACTTATATCTTGGTCAGTTCCTCACCCTATCTGTCATAAGATAGAAGACTTTTAATATGCCTTGAATGTAGAACATTTATAATTGAATATATCTTGATATAATTATAACCATTGGAATTGTGTATTACGAATATTGTTGGCTCTTGATGAATTGCTTGGTTCCTCCTCTTTTGTAAGTTGCTTTGGATAAAGGCGTCTGCTAAATGCATAAATGTAAATGTAAATATACCACACAAGACGTATTAACCACTTTTATGATCCTTTAACAACTTGAATATTTATTTATTTAAATATCTGTCTGTCTTGTTTAAATATTTAAACATCTATGCTTTATATACAGTGAATATTTATTTGAATATACATTTGATTTATGTATTTAAATATACGATTATTTGAATATTTATTTTAAACAATTTTTTTACATTTTACTTTAATTACACTAATTACAATTTTGGGACAGAACTGACAAGAAACGATAGGGTTTTTTTTCTGGAAATTATTGCTGGCTGTTTCTTGGGCACATTTGAAATGCTCTGGCTCATTGAAGGGGAGGACTGTCAGTAAACAACTTTTATTTTGGTGTGTTCCTCATACTACCATCACACTTTAGAAGATTTTGAAAATGTCATATGTACCATTTTTATGATCCTTTTATGATGATTTGTCTCCGTTTTGAACCTTGAAGGGTCCAGTTCCTATTCATTGCAATCGCCTGGAAAAGAGCAACCAGCACATTATTCAAAATTTCTCCTTTTGCGCTCCACAGGGGAAAAAATAGGGACACAAGTTTGGAACAAAATGAGGGTGAGCAAATGATGACAGAATCTTCGTTTGTGGCTGAACAATCCCTCTAATCTTCATATCTCAGAGTTTTCCCCATCTCTCACTCTGAAGGTCGTGGTTCTGTAGATATGTGGGCAGGGACGTGTGGCCTCTGGGGAAAAGCCATTTGAGAAGCTCTGTCTCTGCGCCAAAACCATGAGTTGAGTGGCGGCATTGATCTCTGCACACACACACAGACACACATGCCATACATGCACACACACACAAAATGCTCTCCACCTCCTACTCCTCCATCGATTGCTGGGCGTGAACGAGCGATTAGCTCTGTATCCAGCTAAGAGCCTCATCACTGGACTAAGGCAGTGTTTCTTTTGTAAAAGACAAACATCTCAGCCATATTCTGCTCAGCATTAAAACCAATGCACATGCACTCACACAGACATACAGCATCAAACGCTCTGCCCGACGACCCAGTGGCGACAACTTTGTGAACTTTGTCTGATCCAGAATAGACCGGAAGGATGCTAGAGAGGAGGAGAGAGAATGGGAAGGGAGGGATAAAAAGGAACGGAGACAAATGCTAATGTGGTTAGATTTCCACAGAGCTGAATGCGTCGCTTTCACCGCGCTTCACTGCACACAAATACCGTCATTTCTGTACAGCAGTGTGGAGGGTGGAGTGAGAAAGAAGGGAAAAAAATAAAGAGCTAAACAGTGACAGGAAGTCATTTGTTCATAGTGGTGAGATGTGGAGGGAGGTGGTCACGTCTTGACAGGTCAAATTACAGGTGAATAAAAGTTGAGGAGATGCTATCAACAGGAGGGCGGCTATTAGGTGAGACGACTTAACAGCTCTGATTACACCTCTGACATACACACACACACGTAAAAACACAAACAACCTCAAAAAATAGCATCATGCAGAAGTACTGGGTTTTCATACAGGGCTGAAAGGTGGTGCTGGGGATGAGTTCACTAAAATTAGCAATGCTAGTATGCCAGCTCAGCTGTTTTCAAAATACTTATTTATCACTCAGCAGTATTCTCAGAAGACCCTAAGACCCTTTTTTAGCAGTGAAGTAAAAGTTTAGTTAAATATTTCTTGCTTTTTCTAATTCAATTTTGATTCAAGATGAAATGACTGTTTACAAAAAAACAATGGTACTTCTAGATTGTGCTACCTCGGAAAATTGCAGTTTTAGATTAAAAAAATTTAACTGAGCTGAAAATGAACAAAAGGTGTTTGAACAGAAATGTAGAAATATGCTAAAAGACCATACTTTAAAAAGAGATTTATTTATTGGTGATTTAAACATCTTCAAATTTCCATCAGCATCGGTGGATGAGGAAAACTAGAGTTTAAAATTAATTATATCGGTAACACTTTACAATAAGGTTCCATTAGTTAATGTTAGTTAATGTATTAACTAATATGAACAAACAATGAACAATACATTTATTACAGTATTTATTCATCTTTGTTAATGATAGTTAATGAAAATACAGTTGTTCATTGTTAGTTCATGTTAATTCACTGTGCATTAACTAATGTTAACAAGTACAACTTTTGTTTTTAATAATGCATTAGTAAATGTTGAAATTAACATTAACTCAGATTAATAAATGCTGTAGAAGTATTGTTCAGGCTTAGTTCATGTGAACTAAAGAAGTTAACTAATTAACCTTATTGTAAAGTGTTACCATTATATCTAATTGCTCTGCATTTTTTTTCACAAAAGAATAAAAATACTGATTGAAAAATTTACATTGCAAATTGTTAAAAAGATTTGCATTTATTTTGAATGTAGTAAGTACAGATGATTATACATAATAAAAACCTTTTTAGTTTTATTAATATTTAGTGTACATTTACACTGCTCTAAAAGTTTGGATGCCCCTATAAGTTTCAAAGTGGGGTTTTGGACAATATTAGCATTAATTCTTATGCTTTTGTGTATAAATGAATAGTAACTTGCTATCATTGCTTATCATTGAATACCAGCAATAGTTCTTCATTTTGATAATATAATACACTGGTTATGATATGATATATGATATGATACTGTATATGATATGATATATGATATGATATGATCTTTTTTTGCTAATAAATGAAAATTATTTCTACAATATAATATTTAATATATTGCCCCTATGAGTAGCTTAGTTGGTGACTTTTTGTGATTAACTTGTAGTGTGGTAAACAACTTTATGAACAGAGTACTTCAACTTATGTTAACGAGTGTGCAGCTTTGTCAAAATACAGTTTTAAAGTAAGTAATTTGTGCGAGAAACTTTTCTTTTTGAATAATGTAAAGTATTTGGATTTAAAAATAAAAAAAGTATGTCATGTCATTGACCCCTGGGCACTCCGAGTCCATAGAAACATTCGTATCCATATAAAGCAGGAGTTGATCCAAAATGAGTGCGAGATAATGAGTCATTTCCCCATCTCTGTTTTCATGCTGAGCCAAATCTGGCTACAGCTCACGACGCAGGAACAAAAGTTGACATGAGGCTACAGCTCCGAGCATTGTGTGATGTGGGTCCTACAGCACAGGAACAGGAGTGACCAGCTCTGTGTTACTGACACTGATCCTGAGGGAGGCCTGCTGGTCAGTCTGCTTGATATAGCCTCGGCCCTAATGAGCTCAATATGAGCGCCAACAGGCCAATCCTTCATCTGCCCCCTCCGCCTTTCAGCAGAGACCTGCCCTGACCGCAAAGACCCCATAGCAAGGAACTGACTCGCTAGCCTTTCCTACATCTCGCATCCTGATGCTCTCAAATAGAGCCTCAGCATTTTCCCCTCACAACCACTCAGTCTCGAAGCATGCTAGGAATGCTGGGTCATTCATTCTTAGCCGGCAACAATCGAAACAACATACATCTGAACAAGACACCAGATGTGATGCTGATCTATGAGAGAATTGCTCTAAAGCTAGTGAACTGCCTACAGAGCCAGTTTTTTAAGGCATAACAGACACAAAGCTGCTCCATAATTCCAAAACAACTTAATTATATTGCCTTGTAAGCTGTATAAGTTTGAGTTTATGTAGTAATAATAAAAGTAGTAGTAATAATAATAATAATAATAATAATAATAATAATAGATTGACATAAGCAAAATAAATAGTTAATAAACTATTTATAAATAGTTATATTATTTATAATTATTTATATATTATTTATAAATAAACAAAAAAAGTTATTATTACTATTAACAATTTATTTTTAAATATTGCAAAGATTACTATTATTATTTTATTATTGTTATTTTGCGATGTTTAAAATTATGTTTAAAAAGTAAAATTAAAAATAAGAGTTTTGTTAAAATGTATGTGTAATATGTAAAAATAAATAAACTGTTAATATACACTGAACAAAATTATAAACGCAACACTTTTGTTTTTGCCCCCATTTTATAGTAATATAAAATTATAAAATTTATAAAATTATATAATTTTATTATTTATATAATATTATAAAATTTGTCTATAGAGACAGAAGAACGTGAATCTACTAGGTTTTGAAATGAGTTGTGAGAGTTGTATAATTTCTTATACAATAATAATAATAATAAAAAACTCTTTTAAATGCTGGTTTAAAACAACCATTTCTGGGTTATTTGGCAACCCAGCGCTGGGTAAATATTGGACAGAACACATGCTGGGTTATTTGAACCCAGCTTGTTGGGTTTTATACATTAACCCATTTGTTGGGACCCACTGACCCAGCGCTGGGTAGGTATGCGAGGGGGTTCATCATTCGTATTGACTTAAACTGATGAGTTAAGAAGTTTTTCCTCCATGATGTGTGAAATCAGCCCACCAGATGAGATACAGATTGACCATTTCTCACATTTTGCATTATGCATCACACCATGTGTAGGAAAACTGCCAGCTCAGACACAAACACACAGTCCGAGCAGCTCTAAGCTTCGCATTGGGCTGTTCATAAATAATACCATCATGCACTGGGTCCACAGCTGGGTCTGCTCGCGGGACCGTTTGAATTATGCAGAGACTTGCACAGTTCGTGCCCATTCACACACACACACACACACACACACACACAAACACAAAAAGCATCCAACATACATGCACACACCGATTGGCACAAACCGACTGTCGTGACCATTTTCACCAATCAACTTATTGGGAACCATATCTGAACTACTAACTGTATGCTCTCAAAAGAAACAGGAAACCAGAGGACAAGGGACATTAAATTGTGCCCGAATCAATCTGTGGTGAAGAAAGGCCAGGGATCAAGAGCTTCGTGCTGGTTCCTCTCAGTCAGCTTTATTCTGTATTCAAATTGGGATGTGCGGAGCAGAATGCAGGTTGACATGACTGTGATTACTCTGGGAGGATGCTGGGATTTGCCAATGTGTTATTTATGCCAGATTTGTCAGTGAGTGATATATGCTTCATGCACAAAGACCTCTCTCTCTCTCTCTCTCTCTCTCTCTCTCTCGGTGTCACTTTACCTGCTCACACCCAGTTGGGAGAGTCAAAATTAAAATGAAATCAAAACTGGCTCTATTTACTTTTTTTTTACATTTCTGGTCTTATTAGGCATGATTCAAGTGCATGTTATTCAAATGATCTTTTATCCAACCACACATAAAATTTTTTTTAAAAAAACAAAGCAAAAAAACACAAAATGAAATGAAACAAAACAAAACAAAAATAAATAATCCAAATACAAAACAAAAATAAAACAAATTGAAACAAAAACAACAAAACGAAGCAAAACAAAAATGAAATAAAATGAAATACAAAAAAAAAAAAAAATAATGAAATGAAACAAAACAAAACAAAAAAGAAACAAAACCAGCCAAAACAAAACAAACAAACAAACGCACACACACAAACAAAAAACTAAACAGTGCTGTTTTACACTGTTCTCTAGGGGCTTATCTCTTGATAAATAAAATGAAACTAATGTTTGCTTGTGTGTGCATACAGTACATTATGCATATAATAATGTATGCAAATACAAACACACATATACTCTGGCACACCCAAAAAAGCAGGTGAACACACACACACTCTCACCTCAAACTTCTGCCGGAGTTCCTCATTGCCTTCTTCACCTTCGGGTGGGACAGGAACGTTGAAGTACTCGCCCTCTTCCTGACTGAGCATCTTAAACCTGCATGTGTGTGTGTGTGTGTGTGTGTGTGTGCATGTGTTTGACAGACAGAAAATAAGGGACAGTTAGGTGAGTGCAGGATCTCTGCAGTATCACATATGGTTCAGCAACAGAGACATTAAATCCTCCTCTGATAATGGTTCCATCTGGCCGCTATCGGAATTGCGCACTTCCCTGAAACGGCACATTTTGTAAAATTACCTCAGCTCATTTAAACCATTCATACATTTACAGTTTCCCTCTCAGCTGGGACGACCTTGACTATGATCATGTGTGAAGAGGATTTCAACCGGCTGTAGTTGCCCCAAACAGCTTTCAAATGTCTGAGGGACAGCATGATGCCCCATCTCATATTTAGCTCTTCTAACATCTGTGCTTCCAGATAGCAAAAAATCAGCTTCCTGTTTAACGGTGTGAGGTGACCATTGCTGGGACCCGACGAGATGACATGTTCAAAAATCAACAGACCTACCACTGAAAGCACCCCCCTCAGAGAGAGCAGCACGCTGGGTTTCCACATCCTTTATTGCTACTGATGTGATAGGAGGCCCTGTGTTCATCTTGCCGCTAGTCTGCGCGGGTGTGTGTGTTGTGTTTATGACTGCAGATGAGTCATGGCTGCAGTACTCTCCCCCACACTCCTTCCTTCCCACATCTAGACCTCCAGAGGCTTTAGTGTGTGTGAGCGTCATCCTCATCACATTCACAGGAATAGGAAAGCGCAGAACAATGGCAGTTAGCATGAAAAGATATTTTCTAATAGGTCAGGTAATATGATACATGAAGATACAATTATTTTATTAATATTACTAATATTTATTAGTAATATTGTAATATTATTCATATTATATTGTTTATATTTTGTTATTATATTTTTGTTTATATTTTGTTATTATATTTTTGTTTATATTTTGTTTTTCATTACACTACTGATTTTTATTTTTTTATTTGAAGACTCTTAAGCTCACCAAGGCTGCAATTATTTAATCAAAAATGCAGTTAAACAAGTAAAGTTTTTAAAGGGGTCATATGATGCTGCTAAAAAGAACATTATTTTGTGTATTTGGTGTAATGAAATGTGTTTATGCGGTTTAAAGTTAAAAAAACACATTATTTTCCACATACTGTACATTATTGTTTCTCCTCTATGCCCCGCCTTTTTGAAACGCGTCGATTTTTACAAAACTAATCGGTCTGAAAAGCGAGGTGTGCTCTGATTAGCCAGCTATCCAGTGCGTTGTGATTAGCCGAATACCTCAAGCGTGAGACGGAAATGTTACGCCCCTCACATACCGTGTCCGGCCGGAGCGACGAGACAAAAACATGAAAACCCATTATAAACGAGGCATTTGTTGCATCCAATGGGGACATAATTACTGATTATAATGACTTATACTGTCGTTTTACGCGTTGCGTTGCATTGCGCCGCGTAAACATAAAACCATGTCTGCATTTGTGATCAGAGAAATGACAAACAACAAGTGCTAACGTTAATCCACACTGCCCAAAACTCGCGTTTGAATCATCAGTGGCAAATCCTTTAAATGAAAACGTACTTACAGACTGTGAGTCAGAACTGCCGGCATGTTAGTCTAACGTTACTCTCCCAGGATCAGTAAACAGTCCTCCATAAAATGTGCTGCACACATCTGAATATTTGCGTTAAATTGTTCTGGAACAGTGTTGTAAATACAACTTAACCACTGATTTCTAGTCGTGTCCTCTTTTGGAAGACCAAACAAAGTAGTTTCGCTTTCACAACGAAAAACACAGCGGCCTAGCGTGAGCGAAAGCCCCGGCTTAGCCTGAGCTGAAGCCGGGCAAGAGTGAGCTGAGGCGGCAGGGTCGAGAACGGCGCGCCCGGCGGATCCGACGAATGAGCGGCAACCACATGTGACGACCCCAGGCTGGACTCCCGCTT
>NW_015625580.1:80632-83063 GCF_001515625.1 Sinocyclocheilus rhinocerous
AATATCTCTTTGGATTTGAGACTTTAGTCTTTGCAACTTTACAGATCTTCTTTATGCACCAAGAGCTTGTAACACTCTAAAGAGAAAGGAAAAAATGAAATCGCATCATATGACCCCTTTAAAAAATAACTGCTTTGTGATGGCAAAGCTGAATTTTCAGCATCATTACTCCAGTCTTCAGTGTCACAGGATCCTTCAGAAATTATTCTAATATGCTTATTTGCTGATTGCTTTTTTAATAAATTATATATTTATTATCAATGACAATTTCAGTATTCTTTGATAAATAGAAAGTTCAAAAAACAGCTTTAGAAAAAACATAGAAATCTTTTGTAACAAATGTCTTTACCATCATGTATGATCAATTTAAGGCATTTTTGCTGAATAAAATAGTAAGTACAGTGTATATAAAAAATGACACTAAATTTGCATTCTGGGATTGTCTTTACTTGTAAACCATACATTTGATATAGTCTACATGTTGGTCGGAGACTTTTATGAGCCATGGCCATGTTAATGATCACTACATGCAGAATAGAGGTCATCAATATAAATTAGCTCACACTGACTTTCTAAAGTATTCATTCTAGACTTAATATCATCAAATTAATATGCATGAGCCAAAGACAGTCTATATAGTTCTGGCATTGAAAAGACAGTTTTACTTTTGCCAAGCAATAATATTTCTTTAATTATCAATTAATCCAGATATCAGATGTGAATAGAGCTGAAATGTCAGCAATTTTATATCAAGATACAATAAAAAAATTAACAAAATTATTTAAACAATTAAATCAATCAATAGTCAACTGATTAACCATTTATCTATAAAGTGTAGAAGTTTGAATATATAATATAATATAATATAATATAATATCATATAATATAATAATATAGAAAAATTGACAAAATGTATAATACATACAAGTACTGTTATCTGACACCGGAGTGTTGCAAGTGATTAGACAATCATAATCATTTATTTGTTTTATATCCTGCACATTAAAAAACAACAACAAAAACGTCAACAAAGTTGATCTTTGAGGACATTCTTTCTTATGAAATTCAAACTATCCCTGTTCTCAGACTCTATGTCCTTTTGCAAACATGAATGAGTGTTGTGGTGAGACAGTGACAGCTCTGACAATGAGATTGTGATCAGTATGTCCTGACTGAAGGTCCACTGGGGAGCTGAAACGTCTCGCCTCTAATCTGACACTGTGCTTTTCTGTCAGGTGGCAGGAAGCAGCCATCACGGGCACAAAGAGGCTCATAACTGCTACAAAACCTCTGAAACACCCTCATAAAACACGTACACGCATCTCATCAAACCATCTGATAAATGTCACATCTGTAGAGCAAAACACACAGAGAGAGGAGACACCAGCTACAGTAGCCAGTAGGGATGTGTACTGTCAGCACAGCCACTGAAATATCAAAACTAAAAATGAGAAACAAAAAGAAAACTAGTTGACCTCACTTTCTTTGTGTTTCCATTGTGAACACTGACTGTAAGTCAATAAATTTATGCTCAAAAAATGTCTTTCAAACATTTCAAACAGGTGTCATAAGGCAAGCTGATCGTTATAGCATAACATGTTTAAAAGCATTATTTTGACCTTATCTGTCATTTAATAAATATTAACATTATGGTTATTTTTATTATTAAATAGTGCGTTGTACTCCTGAATAGATATAAACTTATTATATCATGCTTTTTAACAGTAAGAAATAAACAAATCAGATTTGTTGTTCACCACTACTTCCTTGCCAAGTATTTATGTTCATGTTTATATACATGTTAATCTTTCGAGGGATTTTTTCATCACCATCTTCTTTACCTTGCAAAAAGGTTGTTTGGCCGTATGTTCTGTTAAGCTGCTTTGGAACAATATTTATAGTGAAAATACTATACAAAAAAGTATAATTTAATGTAATTATTTTATTATTAATTAATTTTATATATTTATTTAATTATTAATTTAATACCAAAATACATATTTTCTTCATAATATTTTAATAATCTGTTTTGGCTTTAGTATTAGAACAAAAAAGTAAATTGTTTATAATATTGTTCTCATATAGTATACATTAGTTTTTATGCATAAAATCTGCATTTAAATTCAAGGAAAGGGGTCATTTGCAAGGGGATCATCATATTTGGTGGTCCTTGGCATTTAAAAACCCCATCGCAGAAATTAATATATTTTTAACGTTTTCTTAAAGGGATAGTTCACCCAAAAATGAAAATTTGATGTTTATCTGCTTACCCCCAGGGCATCCAAGATGTAGGTGACTTTGTTTCGTCAGTAGAACACAAACAAAGATTTTTAACTCAAACCGTTGCAGTCTGTCAGTCATATAATGGCAGTCTATGGGCTCAACGGCTTTGAGAGTCAAAAAAAACATACACAAAACCAAATTAAACCCT
>NW_015625580.1:83135-83844 GCF_001515625.1 Sinocyclocheilus rhinocerous
TTATCAGGCATATAACATGCAAGATGAAATGAAAATGACATCGAAAATTTGTTCACCCGCTGTCCGCTTAGAATAATTTTCTTCCCGACCCGACCGTTCCCGCTAAATTTAGATCTCGTTTCCAGAATCTCACGTTTACATTTCCTCTACTGAAAAAAAGACATAGGCTAACAAATAAAAGTGTAGTCTGCACAAAATTGTAGGCTATGTTATTTTATTCGTCTTGTCAAGAGTCTTGAATTTATTGACTTTGACTTGAATTTATGAATTATCTTAAGACTTTGTAGGTTGTACACAAATAGCCTATTAGCTATTTTTATTCGTCTTGTCGAAATACTAAATTCATTTGACATTTTTCTGCTAAAACAGGAAAGTCGCAGAGAAAATAAATAAATACCACATCTGTCATTTAAAATTATAGGCTAAGCAAAATATAAACAAAACTGAGTTGAACTCCTTCAAGGACAGCGCATCCACACTTTGCTCCATCCTTATTCTGCTCTGTCACTCATCGACAACCTGCCTGTTCTGTCTGAGGGCCGTATATTTACCACCGGTACAGCCTGCTCTGAGCATCGTTATGCACATGCTGCGCACAGACCATGCAAATAAAACGCGTGGCACAGAAAGCATGTGTGCAGCGCATGAATAACAGTCCGAGTGCAGGCTGTACTGGTGGTCAATAAGAATAAAGCGCAGATATGCTGTT